>NC_081414.1:125270635-125325635 GCF_030272615.1 Cryptomeria japonica
GTTTTAGAAGACTAATTCACACGGATTGCATGTGTCATCGACCGAGCCCTAATGGAGAGGGCCCATAGTGGTGCGTGTGGGTTTCTAGAACCTGGTCGCCTGACATCAAAAATCGACCACCCACATTCATTGATAGCCGTGCAAGACACAATTCTACTGTTTTTAAACTTTTTCCGCAAATGAATTTCGCGTCTTTTGAAGTCATTTATGCGCCGATTTTCCTCTGTTTCAGCCATCGTTTTTTTATCCTCGTCAGCACGATAAATTTTGCTTTCCCACAAACGCCATTGGCCTTAGTTTATTTTTTTATTATTTATTTGTTTATTTTTTAATTACATCAATAATCAGTAAGGACAACCACCAATATACCCGGGGGGGTTCATTTTGACAATGAATTATTACTTGACTTTAGGCATAGGCATAGTACTACTGCAATGAATTTTCAATTTTTTGTTTAATTAGTTATTAAATTTATTTATTTAAATCAATTATAATCTAATATTTATTTATTTTATTATAAAATTTAAGTCTTTTATAATATATATGTATATTTTTTAACATTTTCAATAAAAGAATATTTTATGATTATTTTATTTGCTAAAATAATTTGCTTCTTATACATAATTTATAGGGATTCACTATGATACAACATATTTTTAGGTAAAATTATAGGAAATAAAATAGGTTTTACTCATGTAATTTTTGGAAAATTAATATATTTTTAATTTTTTAGATCGTTTACTTTATGTTAAAAATTAATTGTAATATATTTATAATTTTTAAAATCAATTAGAATTATTTTATTAATATAAATTTTTTATATTATTTTTTAAAATCATAAATTATTTTTTAAAGTAGTTTTATTTTCTATTTAATTTAAGACATATTAAATTATTATATTGTGAAAATCATAATATCATTTAAAATTGAATTAATGGATGTAAAATTTAATAATTTTTTCGTATTTAGGAATTTTATAATTTTATTTTTTTTGACATAAATTATAGAGAAATCAATTAAATTATAACTATTATCAATTTAATTTAGAATAATGAATTAAGATTTACAACAAGTGTTTAGTTTTAAATTTGACATATATTAAAAAATATGTAAGAATCAAATACTTTTGAGCTAAAATATATTTTTAATAATATAACTAATTTTCATGACTACAAATTTGATATGCATATGAAATTGAAGTTTGCAACTCTTATTCTAGACTAATTCAATGAATTGTGAATTAACCAACTATACTACTCAATACTTGTTTTAGTATATTTATTTACTTCTACTACAGTACTTGTTGCTTCTACTATAATATACTTATTTTTATTATATTTATTACTCTACTACTATACTTGTTACTTCTACTACAATAGACGACAAGTACTTGCCACTACGTGGCACTTGTTAAACCATGTATTATTTATTGGAAAAAGCAAGAGCAATTCATTGAATAACTTTTTTCATATCTCTCTTTAGAAAAAAAGTTATATTAATTTAAACACCTTATGATTTCTACGGATTTTTGTGATGTAACATGTTTCTTATTTTTGGAGGTTCATTTACTATGCTAGACTTTTATATAATAAAATATACATAATATTATATCTATAATAAATAAATAATATTACAATTATATTTATTTTATTTATTATATTGTGAGTGCAATAATCATTATTTGTATATTTTCAATATTATATATTTATTATTTTATACTATATAATATATATGTTTAACTTATTTAATATATATTAAATTGTGATATTATTTAAATTAATACATAGTTAAATTTAGATGAATAAATTAGAGAGGGGTTAATCATATAACAAATAATATAATTAAAGTATTTATTTAATCTATAAAATAGATACATAATTAAATAATAATTTTTTTGTAGATATTAATTTTTCATAGCACATTTCAAGTTTATCTCATTTATGAGAAGTTACTTATGATAGAGACTACATGGACAAACCAATTATTTAATCTAGAGAAGGAAATGCCAAAAACTTACTTGAAGAAAAAATAGTCTCATTTTCTTTCTATCTCTCTCCTCTATTATCTTCTTATCTCTCACATCTATCTATCTATCTATCTATCTATCTATCTATCTATCTATCTATCTATCTATCTATCCTCTCTCCCAATCTCTCTCTCTCTCTCTCTCTCTCTCTCTCTCTCTCTCTCTCTCTCTCTCTCTCTCTCTCTCTCTCTCTCTCTCTCTCTCTCTCTCTCTCTCTCTCTCTCTCTTTATATATATATATATATATATATAGATATATATATATATATATAGATATATATATATATATAGATATATATATATATATAGATATATATCACTATCTCTTCCTCTCCCTCTATATTTATATCTCATTATCTCTACCTCTCTCTATTATTTACTCAATCACTCCTTCTCTATATCTCAATCTCTCTATTTCTCTATCTCCTTCTCACTCATCTCTCTATCTCTTTCTAATCATTTCTATGTACTTCTATCTCTCTATCTATTGAAGACTAAATGGTGAATAGCTTGTATAAATCTTATTGAATGTAGGCATGTACATATATATAAGATTGCAATGTAGTTAACGATTGTAGCAATTGCTGGTAATTAACAATGTAATAGATGATGATCATTGTACACAGTTATGCTAACATTCCCCCCTTATTACATTGTTCCTAAAACTTTCCCTAGGGAGCCCCCCTTAAGGCTTACACAATAAAAAAATGCCGGTTACATAATATGAATAGGCATTTTTAGAAGATCTTCTCTTGAAGAAGAAAATCCTAAACCAAGCATGGCTCCATCAAGTTGTATCTTGACCCTCCAAAAGATGTAGCTTCGAGCTATGTTATTAAGCTCTCAGTCCCGAGCTCTCAAATTATAGAGTCTTGAATTATTCAACAATGATCCCTAAGAGATACGATAGATCTCTATCAGTCTAATGAGCGTAAAAGGGTATAATTCTTGATCATATACTTTGAAGCTTGCTCGATAATAATCCATATTGAGCTAAACACCAAATCTCAAACCTATCTCTAAAATATAACCTTGAAAACACATGTATTCTTCAAATCTATTCACATCAACAAAGAAGACAAAAAGGAAAGCATAAACCAAAAATGCCAAAAACTACTCATGTAGAATCATCAACTCAAAGAGAGAAGCTAACTTGAGATGATGAAAATCCTCCATCCTTCGATGCCACCAACCTCCAAGATGAACATGTTATAGTTTACCCTTCAAAACAAGCACCATAAAAAGTAATACAACCTCTAAGAACCTCTAAGATCCCACAAACCCACTAAGTGGTATTACATCAAACCATGTGCTAAAACCATGGACTACCTACCCATTGTCCCCACATCTAATATTGGGTATTTTATTAATTTACTTTCCCCAATATTAAATAATTAGAATACAATATAATGTACAAAGTTACAATACAACTCATCAAGTTGCCCCTAGAATATTTCAAGAGAATCTCTCCATGTTACATGGGTACTTTATTAATTTAATTTCCCCAATATCAAATAATTACAATATAATATAATGTACAATGTTACAATACAACTTCTCAAGTAGCCCCTAGAATATTCCAAGAGAATCTTTCCATGTTATGTGTCCATGTGCAACTCACATAATAAATAAAATATTACAATTATAAACATTATTATGCAAGGTGTACCACACCTATTTTCCCAACAGGATATAGTATCATTATTTGATTATAAAGAGAATTCATTGCATCATTTACATATATAAAAATAGATCTACATAAATATTTTCATTATTCTTGGTATGTTTTCAATCTTATTCAAACATCATAGAATTAGTACACTTGACCTAGCCACAATTTAGGAAGGTTGTAGATTCTTTCACTTGATAACAAGTCCTACTGGTTCTTTCAAGAATCGCACAATCTAGGTACACATAATGATCTGAAAGTTAGAAGTAGTTGACAATTGGAGATAAGGAGATAAATTTCAATTTAATTTTTTTTCAAGCATCTTATGTAATGCCACACCAAGAAATCCTAGAGGAATTGACTAACATTCCAAAAGGTGGGCATGTTTTTTTAAAAGAACATTTAATGAATATAAAAAATATTAATAGGATAAGATTACTCTACAATGCACAAGAGGAAAACTTCTACAACATTTCCCCTAAGGTTCCTCAACGTGGTTACTTAATCTAACCATACATCTCTCAAGGAAACAATCTAACAAGAATTAACATATAATGCATACATGTACTTCAGTAATTCAAATGATTAAAGTAATCCAAGTATTCCATTTAAGAAAATTACTGATTCATTCATTTACATTTGACAATATAAATACATTCCAAAGATATATTCATTGAAAAGCATTAGCTATAGTTAATCATAACACACAAGTAATTAATTATTAGCATGAACATATTTAATAGCAGGAGAACAATGTTTTCATTAACTGACATAAAATCCTACCACCTAAGTCTTATGTCAGTTACATAAGATTTACATCATCAATACATCATAATTACATCATATGTCATGAAGGCATGCATATACAAAGGTTACATTAGATACACAAAATACAATTGACAGATACATAAAGTCACCATCTGAAACACTGATCTAACCAAATCCAAGAGAGCAAGCTAGAATAGGTATGAGGCCAATCCACACAAGATTGATACAAAATCCCCAATGGAAGAAGGCAACTACCACCCAACCATGTGGATCCAAAATTTCCACCCCCCATGCTAGGAGATAAACATAAGGCCCTCAAGTAATCAAACAAGGAACACAACACAAGGGATAACTCACTTCCACCGAGTAACCACAAGCAAGACACACATAGACTAAACTCTGAATAGGAGTACTCCAGAGGCTACACACACAAAGGCAGAACACCAATGCTCACAAGGGGAGAGTGTCATTGCATAGCTTGCTATGGGTTACCATGGCAAGTCTCCATAGGCCTCGACCCCATCCTGGATTATCCTGGCAGCCTCTCTCGACCCCCGTCCCCCATATAAGACTCATGTGGACCCAACAAACCTTTCATGAGGACAAGGTAGTTGGTTTTTCCGTTCCAGGCCTTCCACACCTCATCTTGAGCCTAAATGAGCACTCAAGCAATGAACGGTGCATTCAATTATCTTGTTTAATGTGACTACCCAACCTTCCCCCCCTCAATGCATTAATTAGGTTATTGTCTTTGGACATGTAGTATCACAGTTAAAACACTTCGTTGGTGAAGCGACCACCAAGGTTCAAACCCCTATTGGGCCATTGTGCTCGCAGGCCTTGTGTATTCGCTGGGCTGTTGTGCTTGCGGGTTTGAACAAGTGAAGTGTGGGGATGAGGTCCCCTGATTATGGCCTCACCAGTTTATAGCTCCTAGTCAAAAGCATTTCACGTGGAGCCAGAGGGCGTGTCATGCCAGCGTCGTCAGTCACATTAAAAAGTTTACCAGGCATTATTTAAAAAAAAAACATTAATTAGGTTATCACTTATTAAGGAAACTTCCAATGGGTTATCCTAGCAGCCACTTTGGGCCTTGGCCCCCACTTGGAAGCCACTCCCCCTTATGACACAAACATAGAAAAACCAACCATCACCAAATGAATCATCATCAAAATAATCTCATAGGTCTCATGAAAATATTGGAAGCACCATGGACCATAAAATGAATCCCAACCAAGCCTGAATTCACATTGCATCTCAACCATATATCATCAAATCCAAACGCTTCCCACAAGAGCACAACATGACTCAATCCCATGGGGAGGGTAATGCATTTTCATTATACATAGGTACCTAACATGGACTTGTTTTCAAAACCCATATTGCATAATAATCTACTCCCTAAGTTTCACTTAAGGAGGGGTGTTGTAGTATTAGTGGTTTTATCCCATTTACATAGGTTTAAGTTTTACTTAGGTAGCTAACATAATACCTTATTAGATATTAGTTACATAGAATTCAATAATTGTATAATGCATTTAATATTTGTATCTAGTAGTTAGATATCACTTATCTCTACCTCATTACACTTGTGCTATTTATACAAAGTCTTTGTATGTGTTTTATCATCTCAATCTCATTATTTTCTCACTAGTGAAATTGCCTTGTTGCTTCTCTTGTGTATTGTAAAGGTGGTTGTGTTTGTAGATTTTTGTACCTAGTTGGTTACACCAACACTATATAAATTATAAAACAATATATACATCTATTCCAAAAATTGTCCTTTTTATTTAAAAAGTGTATATACCATAAAATTTGTGTTTATATTCATAGAGACCACAATTACAAGACATTTAGTACTATATTTTCCAATAAAATACAATTAGTAGGTTGATATTTGAAAATAAATTTTGAAATAGGTCTATCACAAATAGATCTCCTCAATAATTTAGACAAGGCAACTAAAACTCACGTTAATTTAAACTTCATAACCATTGATCATTTTATGTTTCACATTATCCAAACTCTCCATCATTTTCTAATAGATTTATCAACTCCAAAGTACTATGCATCATTTGAGTAGAGGCTTGATGCTTGCATTAATGATGATTTCATATACATAGTACTTATTGATATAATAAATATGGTAGTAGAGTTTCCAGGAATAGTAGTGATACCATATCAAAATAATTGGTGATTCCATGAAGAAGAAAACCATAATAATATTTTCACAAAACATATAGTTGCACATCAAAGTTGTTATAAGGAGTTTGATCAAGTACCCTCAACCCTCCATAGAAAAAGTAAATTTTTTATACCATTATATTTACATCAATTAATAGGTAACCTCTTCAACTCAACATACAACAAATGCATTAGTTTTTTATGTCACATCATCATATGATAACATGGTTGCATAAATTTTGTGATATACATCTATATTATTTTTTCATTGATGGATTTGATTCATCACTAAGTCAACTCGAAGCAAGTGTGGCACATGGTAGGGGTTTGTTATGAATGCCTTCAAAGTTGAACTAATTTAAATTAGGTTTTAGGTTAGAGAGAGAGAGAGAGAGAGAGAGAGAGAGAGAGAGAGAGAGAGAGAGAGAGAGAGAGAGAGAGAGAGAGAGAGAGAGAGAGAGAGAGAGAGAGAGAGAGATGAATTCTCAAATATTGAAACTCATAAAAATGCAAACAAGATTTTATTATAAAAATGAAAAACCTTGACCACTTATATCTCTTATATCGGTCATGGAAAAAAAAATTGTGACAAGATTTGTAAATGCAGTGAAATATGCTAAACATGCATTTTTGTAACATGAAAAAAATAGAATAGGTTATGTGTAACATGATCACATTTTGATTGAAATAATTGATTTGTCTACTTTTTTGTGCCCCAATTTGGTACATTCACCCTTCTTCCAACAAGTAGTCTCAACCCTCTCGACCACTTTCATTCTCTTCTCATGGTGTGGTCTCTTGATTGTGTAGATTTTGACAAGGTCCCCCCACCTAAAACTATGTGTTTCTTTTATTCATGATTAACAACTTATTAAGGAAGACCAAATTGAAGAGAGTGGTCTTACTAGTTGAGAGCCCAATGATGACTATTCCAACACTATTAACATATGAAATAATCTTATTAAACATGATCCCTCCTCTTGATCCTACTCTTACAACTAACAAATTTATTTTTCCTATTGATATTAAAAGTTAACATCTCTTTAAATAATTGTCTTTTATTTTTATACTTGATCTCACCTAGACTTCAAAAATGAAACAGATAAAAACTCAACCACTACAAATGAAAAGATACTTATTCTTGGAAGATATTATAAAGAGTCTTAATTCAAAATGAAACCTTTCATTTTCTCTTTCCTCTCCGTTATTATCACTCGTAGATGACAACATCTACAAATTAGGTAATCCATTGCAGAAACAAAGGGTGATTAGATGGGATGCTTTATCGCTTCTCCCACAAGCAACGCAAAAAGAAATGACTTCTTTATTGTGCTGAAATACCATGCGGAGGTAAAAATTCTTGCACCTAAACAAGCCCATGCTTCTAAAACAAACTGTACAAACTATTCTGAACAACATCATTTTAAGAGGAATACAAGTGATTAAATATCTTTTGACACATCCATTCAAAATATTTGTTTTCTTTATTGTAATGTTTACCTTTCAATACTAAGAAAGCGATTTTATTTGATAATTAAGATAAGTTAGATTTATATTATTTCTATTTTTAAAATCAAATTTAACCATGTAACCAATAAAAAATGATTTAACTATTGGTTACACATCAATTCAAGTGTTATTTATTCAAATTTAAATGCTATTGTTTTGTATAAAGGACAAAACATTAATCGATTGTTGATCCATCTATTAGGATATGGCATTATTATCTGATTCTAAATAGAATTTATTCATCAACATGTACATACATACAAATAGATCTACATAAACTTTTTCATTCTACTTGGTCTGTCTTCAATCTGACTCAAACGTCATTGAATTAGTACACTTGATCTGCTTGGAATAGGTGTAGATTCTTCCACTTGATGACAAGTCCTAGTGGTGCTTTCAAGCATCTTAAAATCTAGGTACACGTGATGATCTAAAAGTTAGGTTAGAAATGGTGGACTCTTGGAGTTAAGAGAAAAAATTTAATTTAGAAAATTTCCAAAAGACACGAAAATTACAGGAGATTTATTACTGTGTTTTCCAATAAAATACAATTAGTAGATGGAAATTTGAAGACCAATTCGGAATAGGTCTATCACAAAGAGATCACCTGAACAATTTGAAGAGAATACTAAAATTCACTTTAAATTGAACTTCATAACGATGATCATTCTATGCTTCACATTTTCTAGATTCTCTGCAAATTTGATCTATAACTATTATTTGCTAATAGATTTCTCAACTTTAAAATACTATGCATCATTTGAGCAGAGGCTTGTTGCTTGTATTAATGATGGTTTCAGATACATAGCACTTACCGATACAATAGATCTGGTAGTAGACTTTGGAGGAGTATTTCATAAACTATTGGTAGTGACACCATATCTCTGTCTTCCCCAATTTGTAGTGTTTAACCAGCTAAAACTATCATTATTTTACATTCCAAGTGGAGGCTGATAAATCTGCGGCTGCATCGGCGGTAGCCTTGATTGTGCTCCCTCCTTCCATCATAGCAATCTCAGCCTTGCCTTTCAACTCTTTCATTTTCTCCCTCGCCTTTCTTCCCTCCTCTCCTCCCATCAATTCCCTCACCGCTCTCTCCACTTCTTCTCTCCTCACAAATCCTTTGTTGTCCATCTTCAAACCTATGGCTACCTCATTCTGCTTCACCAGTATGGCCTTGTTCATCCCCTGTTCCGCACCAAGAGGCCAAGTGATCATGGGAACTCCGTGCGAGACGCTTTCCAGTGTAGAATTCCATCCACAATGAGAAAGGAAGCCTCCAGTAGATGGGTGAGAAAGAACCCGTATTTGAGGAGCCCAATTTGGAATCACCAGCCCACGGTCACAGGTTCGACTCTCAAAGCCCTCCGGTAAAAGTTGAGAAATGTCAGTTTCAAGAAAAGAAGAGTCCTCAAATTTGAACCCGCGCACTCGCAGCACCCATAAGAATCGGTAGCCACTGGCTTCAAGTCCAATTGCCAGATCTGTAATTTGTTCCCTTGACAGAATAGCCAAGCTTCCGAATGCCACAAACAGAACGGACGAGGGAGGCTGCTCGTCCAACCATTTGAGGCAGCCGGACTCGTCAGGGGTATCAGATTCTGTGAGATGCAACAAGGGACCTATTGGATAGATGGGAGGCGTTGCAGGGGTTCTTAGGGTTTTGATGGCTTCTTCCTCTAGCTCAGCAAGGGTGTTAATGAAAACCCCTGATGCTTCCTTGAAGCGGGAGGCATGGTATAAAGACCATTTAAACCAGGAATCAGACCTCTCTTGAAAGGGAGTGGGTAGATCTCTGGCTGGAATCGGCGGAAGCCCCGGTACCTCCACTTCAAAATCGGCGTCTTCAAATGAAATTTTGTTCTCCGAAACGAGCTTTGGAAGATGTAACATGAAGCAAACAGAAGCAGCAGAGCCCGGAACGAATAAATAACTCGGCACTTTTAGCTTGGTGGTAACGTCAAGCAGTTCCGTACAGAAGAGATCTGTAATGAATGCAGAGATGGGCGAAGATGAACGCAACGATTGCAGAACGTCTTCAACGTGTGGCTTTGCATTCAGCATGAACTTCGAAAGGCGTGTTTCAATATTCATCTTTTGCTCTTCTTCATCCTCAGTGATGTGAGGAATCTCTGTAATGCGTATGTCGAGAGCAGAAGAGGCCAATCGTTGCAGGAGGGGGTTGCTGAGATGTCCACAACCACCTGCTGATGATGAGGGTGATGGAGAAGCCATGAAACTCACAGAGACGCTTTGCAAACTCAGCTAATGGAAGGAAATGGCCCATCCCCACGCTGAGGGGGAAAATGGCGACATGAGGTTTGTCCATCAAAGGAGGCAGAGGAAGGCAACGCTGAAAGGTATTGGAATTGTAAATTGTAAGCACATCTAGAGCCACCTCTCAACGACAAATAAATATAATGATAGAGATGGGGACATTTCTGGTGAATAGATGGAAAGAGACCAAAAGGAGTGGATTGTTGACTATTGATAGTAATGCAGGTAGAAGCATTAGTAAAAACCTTATGATAAAGATCCTCCTTTCCCTATCATTTCCATGATTACTTAGTTGTTTCTTGATCTTGGCCCTTATGTTTTTATCATTTTGTTATAAGGCTTGGCCCTTTCCACTAACTCATGGGTCTACCTCTCCACCACTCTCCTTTTTTATGAATATTATGCTATTTTTTTTGTATTAATGCAAACTTAAATATGACATATTCATAAAAAAAGTTTGCATAGACTAGATGAATCCCGAGGTTTGAATCTCAAGACTAGATGAACCCCAAGGTTTGAATCTCAAGACTTCAAGCATAGCTAGTATGAAGGGCTACTTATACATTCATAAGCCTCAACAACAAAACACAATGAGTCATTGAGGTTTCCAATGAGTCAAGAACTAAACAATAAAGACCCTAGGGTAATTATTTTCTATTTTTAATTTGATTTGTTTTTAGAGAGGTGTGATTTTATTTTTATTTTTCATCTACATTGGGAAATGCTAAAACATTTATCAAGAAGTCCTCCTCTGTCATTATAAAGAGCATAATATTTGGATTTAATACACTATAAGAAATCCAGTTTTATACAAGGATTTATAGAATAATATATGACTATGTATTATTAATTTTTATTATTCATAGACATTTCGCATGTTGACCTAGGAGAAAATGTCCCATTGGGACATATATATAATATTACAAAGGCATTTATACATATGGTAGTCCATAGATGTTTGAAAACACATTTTCATTCAATACACATTGGGCAAAGTGGATAATAAAAGGTCATAGATTACAAAGTACAATTCTGTAGGTATACGAAAATCTATGGCAATAGATTCCTTCATCCCTAAGATTGACATTACATATAGGATCAACAAAATATTATGATGATAAGACAAGTACTAATCGTATTTTCTATTCCCGATCCCTTGGCATATTAGATTAAGATCTTCATCAATATTTGTGGATTCATTAGTTATAGATCTAAGTACATTTATGTATATTTATATTTTTATTTATTTAATTACGAGAAACAATTATTATTATATTTTTGTCAACATCATAATTAATTATTCTAGGATAATTATGCATCTATACATGCATTTATTAGATTAGCTTAGACTGAACTAAAGGAAAGTTTATTTTCTATTACATTTTGGTGACCCTAATTGATCCCACACAATTTTATCTCACCTTTAGGAAATTAGATAATTCTTATTTGTATATCTAGTATATAATAATTATTTTTATATTTGTCTAGTGTTTAATCTTTTTATACTTAGTAATCTTTCAATTAGGGTTTTCCATACATAATAAATTATCATTTATCCCACCTTTCCACAATAGATGTTGCAAGACTATCCTTATGGTATGTATTAAGATTTTTTATAACACATATATCCTTGATATTCTGGTCACACATCATTCTAATAATAAAGATATGTATTATGTGGGTTTTTTCTACTATGTGTTTATATTTTCTTTCCTTCATGGATTAAATAGTTTTCATCATAATTACTAGATACAATTATGCCATTGATCAATGAGCTTCAAGTTGACCATATGGATTGTCATAGTGATGATAATCTTATTAGCAAAGATTAATTGTGTGTTAGTGATGAATTTAGTATTATGGATATTAATGATATTTTCTACATATAAAATATAAACATATTGAAACAAATTAAACTCAATTAATCTATTTTCCTCACAATATATGAAACACTATAATTTAGCATCAAGGTTGGTAAAATATGATAAATAAGAAAAAGTGATCTCACCAATAATAACCAATGTTGCACCAATTCATGTTGGTGATGCTTCAACATGATGATATGCAATTTCTCCTACTTGCAACATAACATTGCATTCCAAGGAGTCTTAATAAATAACTTAGGTTGAGGCTAGTTTAGAAACATTTGGATGAGTGATTAAAATGCCTCTCTCTCTCTCTCTCTCTCTCTCTCTCTCTCTCTCTCTCTCTCTCTCTCTCTCTCTCTCTCTCTCTCTCTCTCTCTCTCTCTCTCTCTCTCTCTCTCTCTCTCTCTCTCTCTCTCTCTCTCTCTCTCTCTCTCTCTCTCTCTCTATATATATATATATATACACACACACACACACACACACACATATATACATATATATACATATGTATATGTATGTGTGTGTGTGTGTGTGTGTCCACAATCTTCTTACCCTAAATTTTGTCACAACAAAATAATCAATAATTTCATGAACAACAAAATTATAGTAAAATTTTCTCAACTAGCTAGTCAAAAAATTATGTTTTATACCAATGGATAAGAATATCCTTCAAAGTAATATTGCAACATGTGCATTAGTTTTGGAATCAATAAAAAGAGCACAAATTTGACCTTTTCTTATATATTTTATTCCACCTCATCATATGATAATTTTGTTGCATAAATTTAGTTATATGCATCTCTATGATTTTTTTTGTTGATGGATCCATCTCACCATAGAGTATATTTTCTTCATTGTTGTTTCAAATGATTAAATGCAAGTGTTGCATGGTGGTGAATGGCTTCTACATTAAAAGTAATTATGTAATGTAAATTTTATTTTGTTCTAAATATCTAATAATTTCTCTTCTCTTTATATAGGGTTTGTTGAAATCTTTAAAAGAGATTCAAATTATTTGGAATTCTCTTTAGGAATTTCTTCCTCTAAATTAGGTTAGATGGATTAAGGTTTAGAGGAGGTAATAATTTTTTTTTTTAATAAATGCACTCTATAATATTTAAATTTATAAAATCCAATCAAATATTTGATTAGAAAAATAAGAAAGCCTTGACCACTTATCTATCTTGTATGTACATTATTGAAAAAATGTAGAAAGAGGACTTGAAAATATAGTGAAATATGCAAGGGATTCACATGTTTCAATAGCTTTGTAGTAGCTAGATCATAATTGTTGATTATCTAAAATGTGTTGTGATCACTTTTTATTTCTTTATAAAGCATAATAACATGGTATTTACTAGGCCATCATGTATCCAAGTTATATTTAATGTAATAACTTTTTGTTGAAAATAATCGATTTGTCCATTCTTTTGTCCCCCAATTTAATACATTTACTCTACTACTCACATGGGGTCTCAGCACTCTCAACCTCCACCAACATCTTCTCATAGATGTGGTACTCTGGGTTTTAGTAAATTCCCCCATCTAGAGCTAGTTATTTCTTCTATTCATGCTTAGTAGCTTGTTGATAAAGACTGAAAGAAACGCAGTGCTCTTGTAACACCACTAAAATATTAAATAAACCTGATAAACATTATCACCCTCCTATAAATTATACTCTTGCCGCTTAATAATTTTATTTCATTTTATTGATATTCAAACTCAACCCTCTTTAACTTCGATTATTTACCTGCTCTTTGTAGTGTGGGTGGGGTAACCATCTACTTCAAATCAAATTCAGAAAACAAATTCTAAGAAGCCTGTCAAACAACAGTTCAGTGACTATCTAGTAGTGCATGCCACTTAGAGATGCAATGTATCAAAGTATGGAAAGGAAAAAGACAGACGCAACTTTCTGTGAGCAGGGATATCTGATTACAACGTATTGTCGTTGTGAGGCTAAATGAAATAAAACCTTTTTGAATACTTTTGAAGGCCCGGATTCTGCCCATTAGTTAATTATTGATACCACAAACCAAAAGTAAAAGATACAAACAACTTCATGTAAAAGAATCACGTTTAGAATTAAGAGGGAAGACTAGCCGATGAAGATTGACTGTTAGAAACAAAGGACCCCATCTCATTTTGGGACTGGTGAGGAAATGGGATACGTTGATCACTTCATCACTTGTCCTCGGGCAACTCTAAAAGATTTCTGGTCAGATGTGGGGACCAAGATGATGGTATGTTGATTCGGCCGCCCATACCTCTGTGGTAGATAGGGTACAGAGCAGCCCTTCAAAGCTATTATAGAGGGGTGCTGGGCCATAGTATTGTTTACCTAACATTCTGGTCCTATTTACTAGTTAATTGAAATTTTAAAATATATTAGATTATGAATGTCAATCCATTACGCTGATAGGTATAATCTGCATGCTTTTATCTAGAAGATTTAATTTCATATTAGATTTTATTTGTTCTTTATTTCCATCACATAGAGCTTAAAATATGAGCATGTTTCTATTTAAAACATTTATTATTAATTTCTATCAATGGACAGGAATACTGATGTATTTACAATGGCAGCATTATAGGACCTTAACACATTCTTATAGAAAACAAAAAGTCAATTGTAAGTAAAGTACACGACATGGACATGTTTCTATCTAGAAGATTTAATTTCATATTGAATTTTATTTGTTATTTATTTCCAAAATATGGAGTAGGAAATATGAGCATGTTTCTATTTAAAATTTTAATTATTAGTTCCTACCAACATACATGAATATTTATGCATCTATTTGATGCAATTTATTTTTTTAGCTGATCAATCATGTTATTGAATTAATTTATTTGCATTTTTATAGACTTATTATTTGTGTACATTTTAATAATTTTAACAAAATTATTTATTTCTTTTCTTATTGATTTATACTAGGAACAATCATTGCACTATTCAATTTTTTATCTTTAATTTGAAGAAAATTATTTATTTCCATAGTTCCATTAGACAAGAAATCTAGAAAGAAAATATGCAGTTGTTTAATACAAAGTCAGGTAGAACCAATCTATGTAACTATTTGGTTAGTCAATCTTTAGAAATTTGAACAAATCTAATGTCATTGAATGCATGGTATTGATCAAAGAATGACATGAAATTGTTGCCCAAATCAGTTTTTGATAACTTCCATTTCAGAGGCATACAACATAATGATGTAGTTGCGAGTAGCTTGCACATAAATGCTGACAAGCCCTGTTTTTGCATTGCATGAAGCTTTCTCCATAGCCCAAGAATTATAGCAAGTCATTCTTGATTAAAAGCATTATCAATGAACAAAAGATAAATTTTAACCTCTATTCTTTGTTAAATATTTTTATTTTTTAGATCCTTAGTTTAGATTTTCTTTCTTTGGTCCAAGCAACCGGTTCAGTGGTGATAACCTTAATTTTCCTTTTTCCTCTCCGTTATTCAGCTGTAGATGGGAACATCTACAAATCAAGCACTCAATTGCAAAAGCAAAGGGTGATTATATAGGATGCTTTGTCACTTCACCCCAAGCAGTACAAAAAGAATTGGCTTCTTTATTTTGCTGATCTACCATGCGGAGGTAAAAATTCTTGCAGCTAAACAAGTTCATGCTTAAAACACAAACTGTAAAAACTATTTTGAACTAGGTCCCTTAAGAGGAATACAAAGTGATTGAATGTCTTTTCACACATTTATTGAAAATATTTGTTTCCTTTATCGTAGTGTTTTCTTTTCATTGATAAGAAATTAATTTTATTTGATAATTAAGATAAGTTAAGTTTTTATTAGAATAACCTTGATTTCTATTTTTAAAATTACATTTGATCATATAACCAATAAAAAAATGATTTAACTAATGGTTACCTATCAATTCAAATGTTAATTATTCAAATTTAAATGCTATTGTGTTGTATAAAGGGTAAGACATTATTCAATTGTTGATCCATCTATTAGGATGTAGCATTATTATTTGATTATAAATAGTCATTGCATCAACATGTACATACATACAAATAGATCTACATTAACTTTTTCATTGTACTTGGTCTGTCTTCAATCTGATTCGAATATCATTGAATTATTACACTTGATCTGATTGCAATAGGTTGTAGATTCTTCCACTTGATGACAAGTCCTAGTGGTGCTTTCAAGCATTACAAAATCCAGGTACACGTAATGATCTAAAAGTTAGATTAGAAATGATGGACTATTGGAGTTTAGATAAATTTCCATTTAGAAAATTTCCAAAGACACCAAAATTACAAGAGATTTATTACTATATTTTCCAATAAAATACAATTAGTAGGTGGAGATTTGAAGAGCAATGTGGAAAAGGTCTACCACAAAGAGATCACCTGAACAATTTGGAGAGCAGACAACTAAAATTCACTTTAAATTGAACTTCATAATCATAATCATTTTATGCTTCACATTTTCTAGACTTTCTACAAATTTGATCTAGAACTCTGATTTGCTAATAGATTTCTCAACTTTAAAATACTATAAAATATGCATCATTTGAGCAGAGGCTTGATGCTTGTATTAATGATGGTTTCAGATACATAGCACTTCTGATGCAATAGATCTGGTAGTAGAGTTTGGAGGAGTATTACATAAACTATTGGTAGTGACACCATATCTCAGGTTTCCCCAATTTGTAGTTTTTAACCAGCTAAAATATGTATCATTATTTTACAGTCGAAGTGGAGGCTGATAAATCTGTGGCTGCATCGGCAGTGGCTTTGATTGTGCCCCCTCCTTCCATCATAGCAATCTTGGCCTTGTCCTTCAACTCTTTCATTTTCTCTCTCGCCTTTCTTCCCTCCTCTCTGTTGAGAAACATGTGTCTCAACCTTGCAGTCTTTTTCTGGAAAATTCCAGAATATGTTTGAGGTAGTTTTCCACATGTTTATGCATTGGAAAATGGTTAGTGAGTTGTTAAAAATGAGTTTTGTCCATAGTAGAATATAGGTGGGCCATTTTTAGAGCCTTAATGACTCATTTTGTGACTTTTAAGAGGGTCTAAGCTAGGGGACAAAATTATGGACGGGATTACTATTTTAACCTGGTTGTTTTTTCATTTTGGAAATGCAAATGTCAAAAATGGGCACCATGTGGCATGGTGGTTAAGCCCATGGTTTTGTAAAACCACAAGTGGTTTCCAGGCTGTAAAATCACTATAAAAGGAGGGCTTGGGGAGGAGTTTGATTATTGAGTTTTTTGCAAGACTGGATGCTAGAAGGAGTCTCTCTGAGTTCGAGTTGTGGTGATGCGCTCCTGTAAGAACTTGCATTGCAAGTGTATTGTAATCAGCTTGATTTGATAATACATTGTGCGAGTTTTGGAGGGTGGGGTTTTTCTCCTAGAAGGATTTCCCCACGGTAATCACTGTGTTATGTGTTCATTGCTATTTTATTTATGCTTTATTGTGCATTTTTTGATATCTTAGTAATATTTAAGTTGAAAGTTGCATAACCATCCTCTCAAGATTAGCGTAGGAAGCGTTTCTGCACACCTTTGCTTCCTTACAAGTGGTATCAGAGCCTGGCCAGTTTTGGTTCTATTTGTTGGGTATAGGGTTTTTTGAGCTAATCAAGGTTTGAGTGGGAGCTTGTGCAGAGTTTTTCATTTCTGTATTGCAGGATCATAAAGATGGCAAGTATATCAGGGAGGATTGATGTAGAGAAGTTTTCTGGCACAAACTTTGAGATGTGGAAGCTGAAGATGGAAGATCTGTTGATTGATCGAGATCTATGGGATGTGATTGATGAGAATAAGCATAGGCCCGCAGATCTGACTTTAGCTGCACAATATGATGTAATGGATAGAAAAGCTAAAGGTCTCATAAGATTGTGCCTTACAGACTCAATTTTGATTAATGTCCACGAAGAATCTACTGCAAAGAAGCTTTGGAAGAAGCTAAGTGAGATCTACCAAGCGAAATCACTTGTGAACAAGATCTTCTTAAGGAAGAAATTGTATTCTTTGAGAATGGAAGAAGGTGGACGAATTTCTAAGCATCTGGAAAGATTTAATATGTTGGTAACTCAGTTGACCTCTGTTGGGGTGCCAATGGATGAAGAAGAAAGATGCCAAATCTTGCTATGTTCGTTGCCAGACTCATGGGACAGCCTTGTTATGGCCATAGGGAGCACTGCAGTCGTCTTGAAGATGGAGGATGTTGTTGGTTCTCTACTTTCTGAGGAGATGAGAAGGAAGGTTTCTCTGAATGCCAAAGAGGCTCTGAGTGTTCGAGGAAGACCAAAAGAAAGAGGCAAGAATGAAAAGCAGAATGGCCGTTCTAAATCCAAGAATAAGGGGAGATCAAAATTTCCTGGTAAGTCCAAGGTAATTTGCTGCAATTGTGGAAAGCCCAGACATTTCCGAAAGGACTGTAAAGAAGAAAAGAAGAAAAAGAAGAAGAAGCAAGATTCTGATTCTGAGTCCGAGAAGGAAGATGGAGATACTTTTATTGCAGCCTTGGCCACTTGTGTAGGTGACAATGCATGGTTAATAGACTCAAGTGCATCTTTCCACATGACTCCTAATAGAAATTGGTTTAGTAAGTATGAAATTTTTGATGGTGGTAAGGTGTATTTGGGTGATAACTCAGTACTTGATATTGTTGGTCGTGGAAGTATTCGTGTGAAATTTTCTAATGGTAGAATTAGAAGATTTGATGGTGTCTTGCATATCCTGGGACTAGCAAGGAATTTGTTATCTGTTAGCAAACTAATAGATGCGGGTGTGCATATACAGTTTTCTGAAGCAGGTGTGAAAATGGTGAGAGGTGCTATGGTAATAGCAAGAGGAAGCAGAATGGGTACATTATACTAGCTTGATGCATGCACAGTTGAGTGCAGTAGCACTTCTGATAAGACTATGATAAAGACTATGTTGGAAAAGGAGAGGGTGTCTCTTTCAACAGATGGTCGTGGTTTTTGGGTACCCAAGGGTGCTCTATCTACCGAATCAAAGTTGCCTGTAGAGAAGACCATGTTATGGCACCAGAGACTTGGCCACATAGGTGAGAAGGGTCTACGGACCTTGAAAAATGAGAACCTTGTTGATGGGTTGAATGATTGCAATCTTGAATTTGATTTTTGTGAGCATTGTATCTATGGTAAACAAAACCGCATTCAGTTTTACTCGAGTTCTCATAAGTCTTCATGTATTTTGGATCTAATCCATTCGGATGTATTTGGTCCAGTTGATGTTCCTTCTATTGGTAGATCAGTTTATTATGTTTCTTTCATTGATGATTTCAGTAGAAGAACATGGGTTTATTTTCTTAGGAGTAAAACTGAAGTTTTCAGTCATTTCAAAGAATTTAAAGCAATGGTTGAGTTGCAAACTAGAAAGAAAATAAAATGTTTGAGAACTGATAATGGTGGTGAATTTTGCTCCAATGAATTTGACACATTTTGTAAAGATTGTGGTATTAAAAGAGAGAAGACAAATCCGTATTCTCCACAACAGAATGGACTTGCAGAAAGAATGGACAGGACCTTGATGGAGAAGGCTAGGAGTATGCTGAGTGGAGCTGGACTAGAACAAAAGTTTTGGGCTAAAGCTGTAGCCACTGCCTGCTACCTGATAAATAGGTCTCCTACATCAGCTCTTATTGATAAGACGCCAATGGAAGCGTGGTCGGGCCACAAGCCTTCACTTAGACATTTGAGAGTGTTCGGTTGTGAAGCATATGCTCATGTGCCAAAGGAGAAGTGGACAAAATTGGACAACAAAGCTGTTAAATGTATTTTCATCGGATACAGTTATGGTGTAAATGGATACAAGCTTTGGAATCCTGTTGAACAAAAGGTATTTTATTCAAGAAGTGTTATTTTTAGAGAAACTAAACCTTCTTCTATTACAATGCAGCTAGAACAAACAGAACAAAAGAAAGATGTGATTCAACTACCTGCTACACCGGAGAAAGTTGAATCGAGGCCCTTAGAAAGACAAGAAGTTGAGGAGAGCTCTATGAGTTCTGAATCATCAGAGGAAGAAGAGGTACCTGAAGCTAAACCTGAAGTTGATCTTGCTCGAAGGTCTACTAGACAAAGGAAACCACCTGAAAGGTATGGGTATTCTCCTGATGATTGGAGATGCATATTTGCATTGAATGCTAACATTGATGAACCGAGATTTATAGAAGAGGCTCTTGGTATGAATGATTCAGAGTCCTAGAAAATAGCCATGGATGAAGAAATGGCAGCTCTTAAGAGGAATGAAACATGGGACCTTGTACCATTGCCTGAAGGACGAAAGCCTGTTGGTTGTAAATGGGTGTTCAAGAAGAAGATGGGTTCAGATGGAAGCATTGAGAAGTATAAAGCACGTTTGGTTGCAAAAAGTTACTCTCAGGTTGAGGGAGTAGATTATGGTGAGATTTTTTCTCTAGTAGCCAAAATGACAGATCCATTAGATTTTTATTTTCTATTGCAGCAGCCTATGATCTAGAGATCAAGCAAATGGATGTGAAAACAACTTTCCTTCATGGAGATTTGGAGGAAGAAATTTACATGACACAGCCAGAGCACTATGTGATGAAAGGTAAAAGTCATTTGGTCTGTAAGTTGAAGAAATCCTTGTATGGTTTAAAACAGAGTCCTAGGATGTGGTACCAGAAGTTTGATACATATGTGTTGAGTTTGGGATTTGTGTGATCTAAATCTAATCACTGTATATATTTTAAATCTGATGGTGATCGTTTCTTGTTCATTGCCTTGTATGTCGATGACATGTTGTTTATTGGCAAAGGAAAAGGTTTGATTGCAGAGTTAAAATCTCAGCTCTCGATAAAATTTGAAATGAAAGATCTTGGTGCAGCTAGGCACATTCTGGGAATGGAGATTGTAAGAGATAGACAAAATAGAAAGCTTTGGCTAGGCCAGAGCAAGTATGCTGGTATTATTTTGAAAAGATTCAATATGCAGGATTCAAGACCATTGAGTGTTCCTATTACAATGGGAACAAAGCTTTCTAGTTCACAGTGTCCTACATCCCCATAGGAGATGGAAGAGATGAGTTGAGTACCATATCAAAGTGTTATTGGAAGTTTGACGTATGCTATGGTCTATACAAGATCAGACATTGCCCAAGCAATGGGAGTTCTTTCTCGTTATATGTCTAATCCAGGAAGAGCACATTGGGATGCAGTAAAAAGAGTTTTCAGATACTTGAGGGGTACTTCAGAGTACTCGATATGTTTTCATGGAACAGGAAATGAGCATTCCTTAGATATTCGAGGCTATGTGGATTCAGACTGGGCTAGTGATGTTGATAGAAGAAGATCCACCAGTGCATATGTGTTTACATTATTCGGTGGTGCAATCAGTTGGATGAGCAAGCGACAGGCTGTGGTCGCTTTGTCCACTACTGAGGCAGAATATATGGCAGCTACTCATGCCTATAAGGAAGCCATCTGGCTAAAGAGATTGTGTTCAGATATAGAGTTCAAACAGGGTGCAGTGACAATTTACAGTGACAATCAGAGTGCAATCTGCCTAGCGAAGAACCCTACTTTTCATGCCAGGACCAAGCACATTGATGTACAATATCATTTTGTGAGAGATATGATTGAGGATGGCAAGGTGAAGCTGGAAAAGGTAGAAACTTTGGTGAATGTTGTTGATGCATTAACTAAGCTCGTGAGCACAGAGAAATTCAGATGGTGTTCAGAGTCTATGGGCCTCTCGGCCCCTAGCAATTAAGTCCATGATATTTTGGATCCCCTAACTCTTGCAAGGTGTTCGACAAGTGGGAGAATGTTGAGAAACATGTGTCTCAACCTTGCAGTTTTTTTCTGGAAAATTCCAGAATTTGTTTGAGGTAGTTTTCCACATGTTTATGCATTGGAAAATGGTTAGTGAGTTGTTAAAAATTAGTCTTGTCCATAGTAGAATATAGGTGGGCCATTTTTAGAGCCTTAATGACTCATTTTGTGACTTTTAAGAGGGTCTAAGCTAGGGGACAAAATTATTGACGGGATTACTATTTTAACCTGGTTGTTTTTTCATTTTGGAAATGTAAATGTCAAAAATGGGCACCATGTGGCATGGTGGTTAAGCCCATGGTTTTGTAAAACCACAAGTGGTTTCCAGGTTGTAAAATCACTATAAAAGGAGGGCTTGGGGAGGAGTTTGATTATTGAGTTTTTTGCAAGACTAAATGTTAGAAAGAGTCTCTCTGAGTTCGAGTTGTGGTGATGCGCTCCTGTAAGAACTTGCATTGCAAGTGTATTGTAATCAGCTTGATTTGATAATACATTGTGCGAGTTTTGGAGGATGGGGTTTTTCTCCCAGAAGGGTTTCCCCACGGTAATCACTGTGTTATGTGTTCATTGCTATTTTGTTTATCCTTTATTGTGCATTTCTTGATATCTTAGTAATATTTAAGTTGAAAGTTGCATAACCATCCTCTCAAGATTAGCGTAGGAAGCGTTTCTGCACACCTTTGCTTCCTTACACTCTCCTTCCATCAATTCCCTCACTGCTCTCTCAACTTCTTCTCCCCTCACAAATCCTTTGTTGTCCATCTTCAAACCTATGGCTACCTGATTCTGCTTCACCAATATGACCTTGTTTATCCCCTGTTCGGCAAAAAGAGGCCAAGCGATCATGGGAACTCCATGCGAGACGCTCTCCACCGTAGAATTCCACCCGCAATGAGAAAGGAAGCCTCCAGTAGACGGGTGAGGAAGAACAGGAATCTGAGGTGCCCAATTGAGAAGCACCAGCCCGCGATCCCTGGTTCGACTCTCAAAGCCCTCGGGTAAAAGCTGTGAAATGTCAGTTTCCAGAGAAGAAGAGTCCTCAGATTTGAATCCTCGCAGCACCCACAAGAATCGGTGGCCGCTGGTTTCAAGTCCAATTGCCAGATCTGTAATTTGCTCCCTGGACAAAACGCCAAAGCTTCCAAATGCTACAAACAGAACGGACGAGGGAGGCTGCTCATCTAACCATTTGAGGCAGCTGGACTCGTCAGGGGTATCTGATTCTGTGACCAACAATGGACCTATTGGATAGATTGGAGGCGTTGAAGGGGTTCTTAGGGTTTTGATGGCTTCCTCCTCCAGCTCAGCAAATGTGTTAATGAAAACCCCTGATGCTTCCTTGATGCGGGAGGCATTATTTAAAAACCATTTAAACCAGGAATCCGACCTCTCTTGAAAGGGAGTTGGGAGATCTGTGGCTGGAATCGGCGGAAGCCCCGGTACCTCCACTTCAAAATCGGCGTCTTTAAATGAAACATTAATCTCCGAAACGAGCTTTGGAAGATGTAACATGAAGCAAACAGAAGCAGCAGAGCTCGGAACGAATAAATAACTTGGCACTTTCAGCTTGGTGGTAACGTCAAGCAGTTCCGTACAGAAGAGATCTGTAATAAAGGCAGAGATGGGCGAAGATGAACGCAACGATTGCAGAACGTCTTCAACGTGTGGCTTTGCATTCAGCATGAACTTCGAAAGGCGTGTTTCCAATTTCATCTTTTGCTCATCTTCATCCTCAGTGATGTGAGGAATCTCTGTAATGCGTATGTCAAGAGCCGAAGAGGCCAATCGTTCAAGCAGTGCAGGTTGCTGAGAAGTCCAAAACCACTTGCTGATGATGAGGGTGATGGAGAAGCCATGAAACTGACAAAGCCTCTTTGCAAACTCAGCCAATGGAATGAAATGCCCCATCCCCCCGCTGAGGGGGAAAATGGCGACATGCGGCTTGTCCATCAAAGGATGCAGAGGAAGGCAACAATGAAAGATATTGGAATTGTAAATTGTAAGCACATCTAGAGCCACAAGCTATACTTTTACCGGCATCAAGAGGTTCATTCATACAGATGGCTTGCTGTGTATTAAAAATCATCCATGTGAAAAGGAAAATGAGTGGCTGGGTTTAAACAGCACACATTAACCAATTCCATTTTCGTTTAGCTGATCTATTTTCGCTCATAAGTATTTGTGCTACGGGCATCTTCCATTTCTATTTGTCATATAGTTAACTCGCATCTTTTAATAGTGTCATTTCAGAGATGCAAAAGCTATCATTTTTATATTATATTATATTATATAAATATATTATATTTGTGATTTAAAATTATTTTAGTTTTAAGAATAAATATAAAAATAAGAGATTTTGCATTCTTTTAAGTGAAATGATCGAAGGATGTGAGTTAAAATTTGTTTTTAGCAAAAAGTAGAAATGTTTCAATTGTTCATCTTTCCTTATACTTTTAGCTTTCTAACTATCTAACAACTATAGATGAAATATAGGTGTAGCACAAACATTTATGAACAAAAATAGATCAATTAAATGAGAACATAATTTGGAAGTGGGACCCACATGAGACATCACACACTAGTCAATGCTTAATGTGTGCTATTTAAACCCATCCAAAATAAGTATGCTTAAGCCAGAGCCAAATTAAGGATTAGTTTTTGGTACCATTAATTATAAATAATATTACACATACTTACAACAAAGGTGGATAAATTTGGGAAGCGTTGGATAAATCCATGAAGAAGCTCAATGAGAAAGTTAGTGACAATAATAACACAAAGGATTTGGCAGAATATCTATAGAGAGTGTGTACCTCCACAATCTTCTTAATGTCTAATGGCACCATCATATAATGGTTTTTTTTTGTGATAGTGGTCTTTGTTATCAATATGCTACTTGACGAGCTCCCACTCTAACTTGTAAAATGCCTCCACCTTTACCCTAAAATTCCCTTACATCAAAATAATTGGTTTTTTCATGAAGAACATAATCATAATGAGATTTTCTCAACCAACTATTCAAAAAAAATATTTTTTATGCGATTGTAATTGTAACAATGGATAGGGAATTTCTTCAAAGTAAGATTGCAACAAGTGCATTAGTTTTCGAATCAATTAAAAGAGCACAAGTGCATTAGTTTTCGAATCAATTAAAAGAGCACAAGTGCATTAGTTTTCGAATCTTTTATTTTGCCTCATCATATGATAACTTTGTTGCATAAATTTAGTGATATGCATCTTTATGCTATTTTTGTTGATGGATCTAACTCACCATAGAGTCAATTTTCTTTATTGTTGTTTTAAATGATTAAATGCAAGTGTTGCATGGAGGGGGGTTTTATGATTGTCTTCTACATTAAAACAAATTATATAACATAAATTTTATTTTGTTCTAAATGCCTAATAACTTCTCTTCTCTTTATATAGGGTTTGTTGAAATTTTTAAAAAAGATTCAAATGATTTAGGATTCTCTTTAGGAATTTCTTCTTCTAATTTAGGTTAAATGGACTAAGGATTAGAGGAGGTAATAGAAAAAATTGAGAGAAATGCATTCTAAATATTGAAATTTATAAAATCCAAACAAATTTTTTATTAGAAGAATAACAAAGCTTTGACTACTTATCTATCTTGTATGCACATTATTGGAAAAAAAGTTGGGAGAGGATTTAGAAATGTAGTGAAATATGCAAGGGATGCTCATGTTTTGATGGCTTTGTAGTAATTAGATCGTAGTTGTTGATTATTTAAAATGTGTTGTGGTCACTTTTTCTTTTTTAATAAATGGCTTGGTATTTATGAAGCCATAGTGTGTACAGTTCATGTGTAATGTGACAACATTTTATTTAATATAAATAATTTGCAAAAAAAATTTGTCCCCGAAATTGTTACATTCACCCTACTACCCACAAGTGCTCTTAGCACTCATAATCACCTTCAACATCTTCTTATAAATCTGATGCTCTTGGTTGTATGGATTCTAGTAAATTTCTTCATCTAATACTAGTTATTTATTCTATTCCCGCTCAGTAACTTGTTGATAAAGACCGAGAGGAACATTGTGTTCATAATTGTTGGAAATTTGTTTGTGGCCATTCCAACACTACTAAAATCTGATGTAAACATGATCACCCTCCTATCAATTATACTCTTGCCACCTACTAATTTTATTTGTTTTTATTGATATTCAGACATAACCCTCTTTAACGTCGATTATGTACCTACTCTCTATAGTGGAGGTAGAGTAACCATCTACTTCAAATCACATTCAGAAAAAAAATATAAATTAAATTCAGGAAACAAATTAAAGCCTGTAAAACAACATTTCATTGTTTGTTTGGTATTGCATGCCACTTAGAGATGCAATCAGTCAAAGTATGGAGGGAAAAAAGACACACAACTTTCTATCAGTAGGGATACGCGATTAGAACCTCTTATCATTTTGTAGCTAAATGAAACAAAACTTTTTTTACCACTTTTTAAATCTCGGACTCTGCACATTGAAAGATCTAAAAATTAAAGAGACACATAGAACAAAATTGAAAAGAAGAAGGATGTGAATAATTTATTAGAACTGATAATAATGATATATATAACTTAAACTACATTGCAATAGCATTTTTTTATACACCTCTGATCTCCTACATAGATCAAAGAAAAAAAACAATAAAACAAAACTTATAAACTAAAAAATAGTAACAAGACTATTTTTAAAAAATAAAAATAAAACTTAAGTCTACGTAGTAGTTAGAGATTACAACTTTTATTTTATTCACACATAAAGCTGAAAGCAGATAAAGCAAAAAACAAGAAATCATAAAAAATCATGACCTCTCCAACCCATCATTCGATCTTATCTTCAATCTCCCCCTGAATGACCAATGGAGGTGAATCCCAACTGATTTTAGAAGGCAATAAAATTTGTGGTCGGAAGAGCTTTAGTAAAATTATTAGCAACTTGTTCAGATGAAGGACAAAACTGCAACTCCACTTGTCCATCTTGAACCAAGTCACGAATCTAATGATGATGGATTTCTATGTGCTTCGTTCTGGCATGAAACACATGATTCTTTGTCATGGAAATAACACTATTGTTATCACAATAAATGGTGGTTGGATGCTCTGGAACCAAATATAGATCTGTCAATATCCTTCTTATCCATACTACTTGAGAACTTGCTAATGATGCTGCCATGTATTTCGCTTCTGCTAAAGAAAGAGCCACTATTGCTTGTTTCTTACTACTCCGGGATACAAGTCCATAGCCAAATGAAAACACATTACCAAATTTTGATTTCCTATCATCCACTGAACTGGCCCAATCTGAATCTGTGTAACCAACTAGTTCAAACTTGTCAGTGGGAGAATATTGAATGCCAAAATTATGTGTACCACTCACATACTTGAAAATTCTTCTAGCAGTTCGCCAATGTGACTCATGTGGACCCTGCATGAACCGAGAGACGAGGCTCATAGCATACATAATATCGGGTCTCGTGGTTGTGAGATACATGAGGCTACCAACCAAACTCCTATACCGAGTTGCATCAACCTTGGGACTAGCATCTTCCTTGGTTAGTTTTTTACCAAGGGCTATGGGGGTTGCAAATACTTTGCATGCCACAATGTTAAACTTCTTCAATAAATCAGCTATATACTTGGATTGAGAAATAAATATACCTTCTGATGTTTGTTGTACTTCCACACCAAGAAAATAGCGCATAAGTCCTAGATTTGAGATTTCAAACTCTTGTTTCATTTCTACTTGAAACTTATCCATGAGAGCTTTGCTATTACCTGTATAAATCAAATCATCAACATAGAGGCAAACTATGAGAATATCATTACCAATATGTTGGACATACAAGGTAGGCTCTAAGTGGCTTCTGTTGAATCCTTTTCTCATGAAATGATTGTCAATTCTAGCATACCAGGCATGAGAAGCTTGCTTCAACCCATAAAGGGATTTCTTCAACTTGTAGAATAAGTGTTCTTTTTCTGGAACTTCATAACCCATAGGTTGTTCTACATAAACTTCCTCATCTATGTAACCATTAAGGAATGTTAATTTCACATCCATCTGAAATATTGGCCACTTGTATTGTGCTGCAATAGCCAATATAATCTTGATTATATCAAGTCGAGCCACAGGAGCAAAAGTTTCTGCATAATCCACTCCAGGAGTTTGTGCAAACCCTTTGGCAACTACTCTTGCCTTATGGCATTCTACTGAACCATTTGCATGATATTTGACTTTGTAAATCCATTTCACACCAATCACCTGCTTACCTAAATGGGAAGTGGAACTAATTCCTAAGTATTATTCTTATGAATGGAATTCATTTCATCATTCATAGCATTAACCCATACGGGTTCTTTCAGTTCTTCTTCATACACAAAGGGTTCATCTTTAATTGTACTAAACAAAGCGAAATTAGCAACTGGATTTATATTGGTACTCCTCTGATAAACATCAACTAAACTTAGTACCTTTCGTGGAACAGATGCTGGAGGTGAATCTTCACCTGAGTTTGTGCTGCTTGAAGAACTAGGTGAGCTTGGAGGACTGGAACTGGAGCTTGAACTTCCACTTGAGCTTGTGGGGAGAGGGGGAGGAACACTGTTATCTTCCATGTTGATGTTTATTGATGGATTTTTATGCACATCATCTTTCCACTGCCATACTCCTCCTTCATCAAAAATCACATCCCAACTAACTATCCATTGCTTTGTCTCAGGATTATACAATCTATAGCCTTTAGTTGCAATAGAGTAGCCCACAAAGATTCACAGTTGGGATTTGGCATCCAACTTCTTCCGCTTTTGATCTGGAATATGCACATATGACAAGCATCCAAAGATGCAAAGATGATCCATTGAAGGCTTGTGACCACTCCAGGCTTCCTTTGGAGTCATATTTTAAACCTACTTTTGTGGGACTATGGTTGAGAATGTATAATGTAGTGGCAATTGCTTCTCCCCAAAAACTATTGGGAAGATTTTTTGTCTGCAACATGCTTTGTGCCATTTCCATAATGGTACACTTCTTTCTTTTAACAATACCATTTTACTGAGATGTATATGCAGCAGTAAGTTGTCTTTGGATGCCATTCTTAGCACAAAAATCAGTAAACTCATTAGAAGTAAACTCTTCCCCTCTATCTGTTCTGAGTATCTTGATAGGATACCCGCTTTGTTTTTCAGCCAATGCTTTAAAATTCTTGAAACATGCAAAGGCTTTAGATTTTTGCTTCAAAAAATAAGGCCAAGTGTGGCAAGAGTAATCATCAATGAATGTCAAAAAATAAAGGTTCTCACCCAATGATGGCTCTTGCATATCACCATAGATGTCAGCATGCACAAGCTCTAAAGGAGATTTGGCTCTCCATGATTTGCCCACTGGAAAACTGTCTCGATGATTTGGCCACTGGAAAACTGTCTCGATGATGCTTGCCAAGTGTACACCCTGAACAAACTTCTTCTTTTGTCTTGATTGGAGGAAGACCTCACACCACATTCTTCTTATTCAACAAAGTTAGCCCTTGAAAATTCAGATGACCATATCGTTGACGCCATAACAATGAATCATCTATGGTTGATTTTAGTGCATGCAACTTACTAGAAACAAATTTGAGAGGAAAAAATCTATTCTCTGTCATATAAGTCTTTGCTACAAGATGATGATTATTAGATTTATCAAAAATTTTGCAGCAACTATCTTCAAATACAACTTTATAGTTCTTTTCTAAAAGTTGTCCTATACTCAAAAGACTATGTTGTAATTCTGGCACAAAGAAAGTATTATGGATATTTGTAGTGACTCCTTTCTTAGTCTTGACTGCAAGGGTATCTATTCCCATTACATCAACCTCCTTATCATCTCCAAATTTAACTTTACTCCTCATTGAATTATCTAATTTGACAAAGAAATCAAATTTACCTGTCATGTGATTTGAACAATCGCTATCCAAGAACTAGACATCCTCTTGGGGTTCTTTTGGCAAATTGCATGCAAAGAATGTAGAATTCTTTGCATCAAAAGACTCTTTTGCATAACTAGCTCTTGACTTATTAAAGTCAGATTTTTCTTCCTGTACTCAGATTCATAGTGCCCATATCTTTCACAACATTTGCGCTGTATACTCCTATCAACAAATATTCTACCTCTTCCTTTGTTATTTCCTCATCCTCTTCCTCTACCTCTTCCTCTGTTATTACCAGAAGATTCACCTTGAAATTTAGCTATATGAGAGGGAGGAAATTTGGATTTTTTCTCAATATTCATAGAAGACTAGAAAGCTTGAACAAAACTTTCCATAGAATGTTGCATGCGCTCTTCATGAGACTGCAAAGAACCAATTAATTCTGCAACTTTGAAAGTAGTTAGATCTTTACTTTCTTCAATAGCAATTACTACTGGATCAAATTTAGGAGGAAGAGACCTCAAAATGTTTTCTACAATTTTTTGATTTGATATAGTTTCTCCTTGAGTCCTAAGCTAATTCACAATACCTTGAGTCCTAGTAATAAATTCATGAATGGACTCAGATTCTTTCATTCTCAAATTTTCAAATTCTCTTCTAAAAGTTTGAAGTCTTACCAATTTGATTTTATTTGTAGCTTGGTATGTAGTTTGTAGAGCCTCCCATGCATCCTTTGATTTTGTCAGACTGGCAATTCGAGGAAAAATTGAGACATCCAAGGCAGATTGAATGGTGAAAAGAGCTTTGTTATCCTTTTTTTTTATCTTCTTTCAGCTGATTTTTCTATTGTGGTGTCCATGTATTGAATGTATTCTAATCAACAGGTTTTGTATATCCACCTTCCACAAATTCCTAGAGATCTTGGGATAAAAGTAGGGTCTTCATCTTAATACTCCAATAATTATAGTTTTCTCCAGTAAATAATGGAAGCTGAAATGCTAAATCCTTTCCATTAGTCGTTTGGAAATAACTGTTGTTCTAACCTACAACCTGCACAATCAAAACTCTTGCAACCTGCTCTGATATCAAATGAAAGATCTAAAAATTAGAAAGACACATAAAACAAAATTAAAAAGGAGGAGGTTGTAAATAATTTCTTAGAACTGATAATAATGATTTATATAACTTAAATTACATTACGATAACATTGTTTAATACACCTTTAATCTCGTACATAAATCAAAGCAAAAAAACAATAAAACAAGACTTAAAAATTAAAAAACAGTAACAAGACTGTTTTTAAAAACTAAAAATAAAACTTAAGTCTATATAGCAGTTAGAGATTACAACTGCTGTTTTATTCACACATAAAGGTGAAAGCGGATAAAACAAAAAACAAGAAATCATGAAAAATCATGATCTCTCCAACCCATCATTCGATCTTGTCTTCACACATCAGTTAATATTGAATAAACAATTTGACGTAAAAGATTCACTTATAGAATTAAGAGGGAAGACTAGCCGGTGAAGATAGAGTGGTAGGATATGAAATGGAGCGATACAGTCCCTCCCTAGTGGAGCTATCATTAGAGAAACAAAGGGACCCATCTCATCTCCGGACTGGTGATGAGATGGGGTGCTCCATCGCGTCTGTACGCCATGCTTTACATATTCATCACTTCATCGCTTGTCCTAAGGCAACCTTAAAGCTCTCTTGTCAGATGTGGGGACCAAGTCTATGCCCACTGCGAAAGATTTTCATTTCGATTGGCTAACTGCATTTAAAATCTCGAGTGTCGGTTAGTGAATGAACTTGTTGCAGGTAGAGTACAAGCTAAGGCAGCCCTTTATAGCTATAGTATTGTTATTCTTCTTAATAACGGGTAAACATTTTAGATGTCGTCGGGCTTAGTAAGTATGGTATAGGGCAGTGATAGTATTCTTTTTACGTTAAAGAAGGGGTAAACATTTTTTATGGAGATCTTATTTTCATTTAAACATTTAATAATATCGTTCTAGTAGAATTTGAATCTTGATGGAAAGAACAATAGCACAACGTAACCATCACACAATGCCACTATTAGCAATGTATAATAATATTGCTTATCCAACTTTCTAAATATATAATTTTGAAATTTATAATTGGTTGAATAGATATTCTAATTGTCCTCACCCTTGTCCTTCTATTTTAGTATTGAATGACTCTTAAAAGATAAAATGATTTGTTGAGTTAAATTTGAAATTTAGAGTGAGCAAGAAGCCTATTCAAATTATGTATTTTGGTAGGAGATAATGCATATTACATTTACTATCGATCAATTTCTGTAAAATTTTCAATTTTGTTGTTGCTATCAACTTTTGCTCTTAAAATTCATAACTTGCATTTTTAATTCCTCAACGTTTCCAAATGATTAGCAAAACATTGTTTATTACATGGATTTTCTTCATTAATCATTTAACAATTCGAAGCTAGTCTCTTTATTTTGCTCATTTGTGCTACCTAGGGATGTGGAGATTTTTGCATATGAACAATTTTGAAAAAATATATTGTAAAAATTGTTTTGTAATATATCTCTTAATTATATTTAAGAAGAATTCAAGTGATTAAATTTATTTCCACAAACCTCTCCAAAATATTTTTTTCTTTGTGGTAGTGCTCTATTTGTAGAAATGGAAAGCATATTTTATATGATAGCTAAGACGTGAAATTTTTTCTCTAAAACATTTAAGATCGATTAAATTTATTTTTTGAAATATATATTAGTTTGCAAGGTATTATGCAATATTGTAGAAGTGAAAAGTGTATTTTTACCAATATTATTTCTTGTTTTTATTTTTATTTTTAGTATTTATAATGTATATTTTAAAAGTTAATTGTCATTTAAGAAGGATTTTGGTTTGAGTTTATGTTTTTCATTTTTAGTAATTTAGACTTAGTTTTTGAGTTGTATTCTTTCAATTTTGAGACATAGATTATTTGGGTGATGTTACTTGTGGATTAAAATTACTAAGACAATCATGATCCTTGTTTCTTAAATCAAATTTAATCATAAAATTGATCAAAATTTATTCCAACTAATAATTACCCTCAAAGCCATATGATTAAATATTATTTTTAAATAACTAAATTATATATAATTACACTATTATTAAAAATTATCCTCCAGTAAACTGAATTAAGAAAACAACTTTAAAAACTTAGAAAGCACTATATGTCAGCTGAATTTACTGTAAATTGAACTTTATAACCATAATCATTCTATGTTTCTAAGCTCTCTGGCAGACTTACCTAAAAAATCTGTAATTTACTAATAGACTTGTCACTTTATAACGCCATGCATCATCTGAGCAAATGTTTGATGCTTTGAATCATAATGGTTTCAAATACATGTATGCTAGTCACTCATACAGCAGAAGAAATCACTCTAAAAATAAAATGTATCATCGCCCTTGACCTGGTACAATGACACCATATCTCTGCGCCCAATTTTTCTCTTTTTTTTTTTGAAAAATGTATCTATTGAATGGAAAAAATAAGAACAATAGAAAGAACTTTCAGGACATTCCTGAAAGAAAAAGCTTAAGATTGACTACATTGCCAAATAACTTTATGATTGACTACATTGCCAAATAACTTTATAACTTGAGTATTATTAAAAACAGGCTGCAAATTACAATAAAGCTGATCATTTTTTTCTAAGAATGTCAAGCACATGCTTCTCCAAAATGTTGTTCATAATTTTTCAATGCTGTAGCAAGAGAGGACTGCTGCAAAATAATATTGGAGAAGAGACCATGCATAATTACTTCTGTGGGAGGGAAAACATGAGAGAAAATAGCTTTACAACAAAGCAATCAAATATATAACAAAATACATTGACCATGAGATTCTGAAACAATATTCAGAAAGCAATGCAGCCCTAACAAATCTAGTTTCCAATTTAATTTTCTGTTAAATAATTAAGAATAGAAGACTGAACTTTTTGCCAAATTTGTTGAGCATGTCTACAAGACCAGAAAGAATGCTTAATGAATCCCAACTTGTAGCGATTAACCAGCTAAAATATATATATCATTCTTTAACATTTAAAGTTGAGGCTGATAAATCTGCGGCTACACGGGCTGTGGCCTTGATTGTAGTCCCTCCTTCCATGACTGCCATCTTAGCCTGCTCCTTCAATTCCTTCATTTTGTTCCTCGCCATTCTTCCCTCTGCTCCTTCCATCAATTCCCTCACCGCTCTCTCCACTTCTTCTCTCTTCACAAATCCCTTCTTGTCTATCTTCAAATCTATGGCTATCTTAAGCTGCTTCACCAGTATGACCTTATTCATCCCCTGTTCAGCATACAGAGGCCAAGCGATCATTGGGACTCCATGACAGACGCTCTCCAACGTAGAATTCCACCCGCAATGAGAAAGGAAGCCTCCGGTACAGGGATGAGAAAGAATCGGTACTTGAGGGGCCCAATTGAGAAGCACCAGCCCACGGTCCCAGGTTCGACTCTCAAAACCCTCTGGTAAAAGCTGAGAAATGTTAGTTTCCAGAGAAGAAGAGTCCCCTGATTTGTAGCCTCGCAGAACCCACAGGAACCGGTGGCCGCTAGCTTCGAGCCCAAGTGCCAGATCTGTATTTTGCTCCCTCGACAAAACGCCTGCGCTTCCGAAGGACACAAACAGAACAGACGAGGGAAGCTGCTCGTCCAACCATTTGAGGCACCCGGATTCGTCAGGAGTATCAGATTCTGGGAGCAACAAGGGACCTATTGGATAGATCGGAGGCGTTGCAGGCGAGCTGAGGACTTTGATGGCTTCCTCCTCCAGCTCAGCAAAGGTGTTAACGAGAATCCCTGATGCTTCCTTCAGCCGGGAAGAATGGTGGACTATCCATTTACACGCGGAATTCGACTTGTCTTGAATGGCAATGGGCAGATTCCTAGCAGGAATCGGCGGGAGCCCCGGTACCTCCACTTCAAAATCGGGGCCTGTACACGACATCTCAATGTTTGAGACGAGTGTTGGGATATGCATCGCGAAGCAAAGACCAGAAGCCGAGGCCGAAAAGAATAAATAAGTTTGCAAGTTCAGCTTGGCGCCAACGTCGAGCAGGTCAGTACAGAAGAAGTCTGTAACGAAGGCAGAGATGGGCATAGACGAAAGCAAGGATTGGAGAGCCTCTTCAATGTATGGCTTCGCTTTCAGCACGAACTTTGATATGCGAGTTTCAATTTTCATCTCTTCCTCGTCTTCATCGACAGTGACATCAGGTATCTCTGTAAAGCGGATATCCAGAGCGGAAGAGGCCAATCGTTCAAGCACTGCGGGTTGCTGAGAAGTCCACATCCACTTGCTGATGATGAGAGTTATGGAGAAGCCATGATGAGTGCACAGCCGCTTTACAAATTCAACTAATGGAAGCAAATGACCCATTGCTCCGCTCAGCGGGAAAATGGCGACATGAGGATTCCCCATCAATGGTGGCTTCAATTACAGAAGCTAGAAATGCAAAGATTGAGCAGAAATAAGAGCCTTCACCCAAATTTGTGAAGCAAGTTACTTATCTCTAAGTTATACAGCTCCTCACGGCAACACCTGACACACAATCATTTCAATCACAATAATGAGTGTATTTCATTTAAAGATTGTATTTTATTGGAAGGAAAATTTAGTGTGGTTTCGGTACAGTCAAAATTTAAAATGTCTACAGAATTTCTCGTGTGTTAAACTAATGTGTTATCTTCCTGTATTAATCATTCTAATTTATGCCAAAGGCGTACCTTTTATTTGAAGGCCAAAGTTATTCTAGCTCTAAAACAGATCTGTCGTACAGCGTGTTAGTGACAGGTTAGTCAATCGCAACCGTTAACTGTAAAATCAATGGTGTAAAACGCGCGACTAACACGCGTGTTAGTCAATCTATACTATCTTTTTGGAGCCAAAATAGATGTGTCCTTATTTGAAAGAGACTAGCTAATTTTTTACTATCAAGGGACGATTCAAACGTTTTCAACCATTGATCGCAAAATATTTGATGGAAGAACTGGCAACGTCACGGAGAAACCTGACTATGTGTACCGTCTTGTCATCACTTGCCTTCATTTATAGGCCGAAGTTATTCTGGCTCCAAAACAAACCTTTTCTACAGCATGATAGCGATGTGTTAGTCAATCGCAGCCGTTTATTACAAAATCGACTGTGTAAAATGCACGACTAACACGCGTGTTAGTCAATTCGTACTATCGTTTTGGAGCCAGAATAGTCACGTCCTCATTTATTCTCCTTGTCTTTCTATTCGTCATTTGTTTTTACTTTTTCATTTTACATTTTTTGGGCCATACATTGATAAGTTAGAAGCTTGGTTAAGCAAGACAGAGGGTGAGGTTGTTCAGCTGACAAGTTATGTGGTGAAACTCCTTTTATATGCTGATGATCTTATCCTAATTTCAAAAACAACTCATAGGTTAAGAGAACGTTTGAAAGCTTTAGAAGACTTTTGTCAGGCGGTTGGGATGCAAGTTAACATCTACAAGACCAAAATCATGATTTTCTCATTAAAAAGAAAAGACAAACAAATTAACTTTCTTTTTGAAGGCAAGCCATTGGAAATAGTGAAAGAATACAAGTACCTTGGGATCAATTTTCACTACAAGCTCAGTTAGGAGACCTGTAGAAAAACAGATACAAGGAGGATGGAAAGCCTCATACTTACTTCAAAATAGGTGTAGAAAAACAGAACTTTGGAACTGGAAAACCAAGAAAACCCTTTTTGGTCTTCTAGCCACACCGGTTGTTCTTTATGGTTGTGAGGTATGGGGTAGCAACATGTCTAACTGCAGTTGGAGGCAACTAGAAAGAATCCAGAAGCATTTAATAACAAGCAATCTCAAAGTTAAAAGCACGGTCTCGTATGAAATTTTGTTCACTGAAGCAGGTACTTTTCCTTTGGAAGCCTCAACTATAACCCGATTGATATGTTATTTAAAGAAAGTTGCGAACATGGATAAGCATCACTGACCTAAAATGGTTGTGGAAGAGATGCTAAATCGAAGGAAGAAAATCTGGATGAAGTAGAACAACAATTGGTTGAACAAGTGGAACATCGATTTGCATGAGTGTCCTAACACCAACCGTGAAATAAAAAAGTTAATATTATTGAAAAATTTTGTATTACCATGTGGAAAAATTAGATTGGGTGGAAAAAATAATACTACATCAAAGAGATTAACCCAACAAAGGACCGCAGTGAAATTTTTTATATAGGGGCTATTAAAGGTAAAGCGCGAATGCTAATTGCACAGCTGAGAACTGGGTCACAACACCTTAGATGCGAGATCGGTAGGTGGAAGATACCCAAAGAAGCATGGGAGGAAAGAACTTGCATATTCTGCAATAAAGGGGTTGTGGAAACGGAATGGCACTTCATCATGGAGTGCACGACTTATGAGGACATCTGCACTTAGTATGAAAATGGATTGAGGGTTGACAGCATGCATCAATTATTTGAGGAAGATAGAATTAACAAGACTGTTAGCCTCCTAGTCAAAATCAATAGTATAAGATTGGATATCGAAAGGAATTTGAAGATTAATTAAGGATGCTATCTTCGATCCCATAGATTGTTCAGTCTCGTGGACGTCATTAAATTATTTCATTCATTTCCTTCACTATATAAAAACGCAGTAATATTTTTTTGTTTGGTACTGCTACATATGTGGGAGAGTGTGCTAAAGAGAGTTTCACGAAATGTGCGTATGACCAACTACTCATTTAATTTTCTCATCCATTTTTATCCAAGCCTTTGATATTTTTATTTGCCCATAAAAAATATATTGGCATTAGATTAGTTTTTTATTTGGTATTTTATGATAGTTATTTTGAATTGTTAATAAATTATTATTGACTTTATATTATTTAATGGTGAATATATGTATAATATTTAATTTAATTTAATCATATAATACCATTATTAAATTGTATATTAAAGTAAATCTTTACAAATTTTTATTCAACGTAGAAATTATAATTATATTTTTATCAAATATATTTTAAATATAAGATAACAAAAATATATATTTAAGTTTATGTCTATATAATATTATATTTATTATATACTTTATGTATTACATGTAAAAAAAGTAACTAGAATTATATATTTAGTTTATATAAAATCTATAATATAGTTTGTTTGTTTTTGGGTAAGTGCTATCAAGTATGGGGATAGCGCCCTATATTACTTATAAAAAGAGTACATATCAAAAATATATAATGTCGATACAAACAAAATGGCATTACAAGATCCCAAAAGCCAAGCTTCCTACTAATAATTGCCATGCATGTCTTGTAAAATAGCAGATGTAAATTCACCAAAGTTGATGACATTGTAGGTTGATTGGTCAGACAACCACCAATCATCGGAGCGGGTAACCCTGTGGAAGGGTTCCATGTTGCCATTCCTTACTGCGCATCGGAAAACCTCCCAAGCATTCTCACTGAAGATTCTCATTCTTTCACGCTCTGCCGCCTTCTCCAGATATCTCTCCATAGCACAGTTGTGTCTAACATTATCCGAATCCTCCGCATCCTCCTCTGTCAATCCATCTTCTGAGCTGTCCGAGGGCAGGAAGAGTTCCAGCTGGAAATAGACCCTAAGGATGCTCAGCCTACGGTCAATAGGTAAGCTCAGAATGCAATTAGCCACTTCATCCGCCACCAAAGGTTTAACAAAACCTTCAAGTAGCCCAACCATCATTTCGCATGACTCCAAAACATCCACCACCGGGAGTAACGTAGCCTCGAAGATCTTCGAATCTCACCAGTGCCTCTGGTGGTTGAGGACCACACCAACCAGTCCCACCATGGCATCATAAACAACATCCACTGTATAGAACAAATTCTACAGTTGTCCACGCAGATCATCCTCATAGTTAACACATGATATGTTACCAAAATAGGCCATTTTATGCACGGATCACTCTCAGAAGGAGGCAGTTCAAGTATGGTAGCAGATAGAGAGCGACCCCATAAATAGTAACAACCCATCCAAATCTAGAAACTTCATCAAGTCCGCACCATCCTCAATGAGGATTAGAGAGTCTGTCATGTATACAAAAAACTTGAAAGTGTCGAAAGTGTTTTCAGTTCTACTATACTTTCGGTCCACACGTCTTTAGCTCCATCGGTCCTTATGGGTGCAAAGTTCGAAATAGGAACCCGTATCCCATCGGTATCCCATCAGTCAACCAAGGCATGCCAACAAATCTGAGTCTGTCAAAGATACCTTAATAAACATGATCAACTTTGATTAGATCCCAGACTGCATTTGTGGCAAAACATTCATCAAATGTAATAGAACAATAAGGGATGACAATTCCCATATTGGCTACACAGTTCGCCACCCAGTTTCCCTCTCTATATGTGTGAACAATTTCATAAGAGCCTGTATCATTGAGGAGTCGAGATATGCATGGGATCCATTTGTTTAATTTCCTACTCTGAAAACCACCTTTGATTATCCCTTGTATTACTATTAAGGAATCCCCTTCTATGATTAAATTGGACATTTTATTAGTCACACATAGTTTAAGGCCTTCCATGAGGGCACGAATTTTAGCGTCATTATTTGTAGCCTCCCCAATGGCCCCATAAATTCCCAATATTAACTTACCTTCACTTTTACGTACCGCCACACCGAATCCAGAAACCCCCAGATTGCCTCTACATGCCCCATCGAAATTCAACTTCAACCAACCAACTGGTGGTGCCTTCCATCTTATGTGTTTTCTATTGCCTTTCTTATTGAAGAACTTGGGCAACTGAGAAGGGGTGGCCAAGAGCCAATTCTTCTCCATACTTCTATCCCATTCACTATAGTGTTGGATCTTCTTTTTCTGCTTCCCATTGATCATTTCTTCAATTGACACTTTAATACATTCGATGAGCCTGTCCATTGGTAGACATTTTTCTTTAAAAATTCTTTTGTTCCTTTCCTTCCAGATATGACAAACAATCATTGAAGGGCCTGTAGTCCAAATTTCACTCCATATTAATGATCTTTTTGAAGGCCACGAGGCAAGGAAATATTTTAGCTTCATGTTCCTCACAGTAGTGTAGTTTATTTTGTCAAAAAACCAGTTCCAACAGGCCTCTGCCATTGGGCATGTAAATAGCAGATGGTCAGCAGTTTCTTCCGCACTTTTACATAAGACACATATGCTAGGGCCAGAGATGCCAATCAGTTTGAGCCTATCCCTTGTGACGATTCTATTATATAGAGCGATCCAATGAAAGGCGCCAGCTTTGGGGAGAAGTCTATTGTGCCAGCGCAACCTATATGGCCAATTAGTGTATGGACCTTTTGCCCTTTGTGCCTCATATCCCAATTTCACACTGTACTCACCAGACTTCGATCCACACCAGAAGATATTGTCTTCTACATTGGAAAGTAGAATATGTCTTTTTCTTAGTATGTTTCTCAGTTGGTCGTAGATCTCCTGACAGCCAATATCCACTTGTTTCCAAATTCTGATATTTCCATTAGAGGAATCTGTGTCAAAGTAGTCACAAACATAGGATCCGTACTGAGATTCAATTGTATTAATCCATTCCTGGTTGATTATTAATTCATTTAACGTTGGTTGTCCGTCCCATGAGTCCACCCAAAATTTTTCTTTGGACCCACTACCGATATGCCAAGAGATGTGGTCTGTAATAACTGATCTGCAATCCCATAAAAAATTCCATGTTGCGGATCATCTATTTGCATTCGCCACTGTGAGGATTCTATCTGATCGGTCTATGTCAAGATACTTTTTTTGAAAGATTTTGCACCAGAGTTGTTGAGGTTCCCGATACATTTTCCAAGAAATTTTTACACCCAGGGCAATGTTTTGGAGATCCATTTTCCTCAGTCCTGCCCCACCTGAGTCTTTGTGAAAACACATCGTTTCCTAGTTGATGAGGGGGGTTCTGCTAGCAACTTTCACCCCTTCCCATACAAATTTTCTCAACATGTTATCTAAATTCCTCCCTATCGCCTATGGCAATCTAAAGCAAGACATGCTATAGATTGGAATAGTGGAAAGAATAGATCGAATCATTGTTAGACGCCTAGCCTATGATAACCATCTATTCTTCCATTGTGATGACTTAGCCTCGCAGGTTGTTTCACATCACGTCCCAAGTATGAGTTTGGCGGTAGCCCTTGTCGATTTTAATGCCCAAGTACTTCATAGGAATTTCCTCTATTTGGATCCTCATGAGTCTCAAGATTTTTAACTACATTTGTCTACAAGTGCTAAAAAGGTATAGTTGTGACTTATCTTTGTTCATTACTTGGCCCGAGATTTCCGAATACTAATCCAAAGTTTCCAATATACACTTAGCTTCTGCCAAGGAGGCCTCTCTGAATACCACAGTGTCGTCCATAAATTGTGAGTGTGTGATGGCATTTAACTGGTCATGAATACATATGCCTTTCCAATCCCCTTGCAAATGTTTTTTTTCTGAATTAATCTCCCCATGACTTCTACCATTATTACGAAAATTGAAGGGGAAAGGGTGTCACCTTGTCGCAGCACATTTGTGGAAGGAAAAAAACCACAGACACTACCATTAACTAAAAGGGAGAAATTGACCGAAGAGATACAAAACATAATGCAAGAAATCCATTGAGGAGGAAATCCGAATTTTTCAAGGACACAGAGAACAAACTGCCATACCACCTGGTCATATGCTTTTTCCACATCAAGCTTAATTGCCATTCTTCTAATCTTCTCTTTATGCATGGAGTGTATGACTTCAGAAACTAGAATTATACTGTCAGCTATCTCCCTTCCCGGGGTGAATCCATTCTGGTGCTCCGAAATTAGTTTGGGGAGCAAAAATTTAAGTCTCTCTGCCATAGCTTTGGAAATGATCTTATACAGTGTGTTGCATAGAGATATCGACCGAAAATCCTTCATAGTGGGGCACTCTTCTTTTTTGGGAATTAGGCAACTCAAGGTATGATTTATTTCCTTGACAAATTTCCCACATTTCTTGAAATCATCGACCACCCTCCAAATATCTTCTCCCAAAAAATCCCAACATTTTTTCAAGAAATCAGCATTTATCCCATCTAGACCTGGCGCCTTGTTTGGATGCAATGCAAAGGTGGCAGATTTTTCCTCATCTAACGTAAAAGGGGCAGTCAACATCTTTCTATCATCTTCTGAAATGATCGGGTGAATAATATGATCAAGAACCGGGAAGGAAGTGGTCGCATTCGCCTGACCATCTCCCAAAAGCCTCTTGAAGTAATCTAATGCAACTTGATCTATTTCCTTAGAAGTATGGACCCAAGAGTCATTTTTGTCTTTGATCGAGCAGATTCTGTTGGCACTTTTTCTTGATTTTGCAGAAGCATGGAAAAATTTAGTGTTCATATCTCCCTCTGCAATCCAATGCTCTCGCGACTTATCTCTCCAGTACAGTTCTTCTCTTTTCAGAATCTCGGAATACTGTATCTTGAGGGTTTTTTCAGCTTCGAATTCCACATTTGTCATTCCTCGGGCCATCACTTGTGCGTTAACTACTTCCAATTCTGCTTCTATTCTATCTTTCTCAGCGAAGACATTTTTGAAGGTGGTTATGTTCCAGTCCTTTAATCTCCTTTTGACATATTGTATTCTTTTAGTGAATTTGAAGCTCGGGGATCCAGAGAAAACATTACTTTCAATCCACCAATTTTTGAGATGGTTGATGAGGGAAGGGTCTTGCCACCACATACTTAGGAACTTGAAATAATTCTTATACTCCTCAGTGTCTTGACCTATAGTTAATGATATGGGATAATGATCTAATCTGCTTTGGGGTTCGATTGCAGAAGAGATGGAGTGGTGGCTTAACATCCACCACTTCCCCATAAAAACCTGTCCAACCTTTCAATGATGTTCACAAAATCTCTCCTTCGGTTAATCCAAGTAAATATCCCATTCTTAGGGATGATATCAGCTACTTTACAATTGGTTACAAATTCTTGAAAATCTTCTAAAACCTTAGAGGGCTTCCTTAATCCTCCCCTTTTGTCATCAAGACTAAGAATAGCATTCAAATCCCTCACCATTATAACTTTCCCAAGATCCAATGTAAGAGCCAACTCAGTCACCTCAGTCCATACCCTACGCTTGTCCTTTGTTTTGATTGGCCCATAGATGTTGAACAGAGGGAAACATAAGTTTGACTTTTTACACTTGACAGTACACACCATCCAAAACTCATGTGAAACAATAGGACTCGCCTTGATGTATTAAGGATTCCAAAGGATCCCTAGCTTGCCTGCTGAGCCTCTTGCCTCATGAAACATACCATCCCAGTTAAAGCACTTTTTAAAAAAATCCAGAGCCTTCTCTAGATTTAACTTAGTCTCTTGCAACAAAATCACATCTGACGCAAGCTTGGTGAAAGACCTTTTGACCTAGATTCTTTTGTCAGGGTCGGCTAAGCCCCTGACATTCCATGAGGAGATCCTCATCTTTCTCCAAGGGAGGGGTTCCCTCCCTTGGATACTTTAAGATATTCCAAAACGCTGACAATTCCTTTCTCATTTGCTCTTTGTACCCTGATAGTTTTGTGACTCTCGTGCCCCTTCGGTCCTTTGGTTCTACCCAATAGTTCGTTCGCAAATTGACTGATGCATCTGGGATCCAAATTATCCAAGTCATCCAAATTTTTTGTATCATCATTTGGCCATGAAGATTCAGACCCCTCCACAGATAGCTTATCATCCTCGCTATCATCTTGTTTAGGAGTAGGGGAAGGATAATTTTGGATGGATGGACCATGGATAGGAATGTTATTGGAGATGGGACCTTCTGAGGAAATGTAGCTCTCTTGGGAAATATCCTTTGGAGGTAGATTGATGTTATTAGATTCTGGGCCATTCAATAGTAGTAACTTCTCTGTATTTCCTGAAGACTTTTGTTTCCATACCTTGTTGGATTTGCTGGGGGGGTTTTTGAATGCTTTCCTAATGAACACACCACATCTTTCGAAGGTGTGAAGCCTGCTTCCACATCTAGTGCATGAAGTGATGTCATTTTCGATCTCAACATGTTGTTCCCATCTACCCTCTTTTGCCACAATGGAGATGGAGACAGGAATTTCCTTTACAGCCGCGACCTTAAGTCTGGCATATGTGTAAAGATCATCATCAATGATTGCTTCATCGATTTCTAGAAGTGTGCCCAAGGTTCGGCCTATTCGCTCTAAACTGGGGTTACTCCAATATTCTGATGGGAGATTATATAAACGAATTCATAAAGGTTTATCATATATCGCTAACTGAGTAGGGTCGGAATTAGGAGTCCAGGGCTATAAATATATTGGGTGTCTATCCAAGAACCAGTTTTGCAAACAAAGTATCAGATCTTTTTCATCCGCCTCCACAAAAACTACAACAAAGAAACCTTTTGGCAAGAATTTTATGACGACATGCTTCCCCCAATGTTCATTCGCCTAGGATTTGATTGTTATTCGGGGAAGTTTAGGGCCAACAACTCACCCAATGATTGCATGGTTCTCGAAAATAGATCTGTCATCATCGACTTCATCCGATAAATCAACTTCGATCTACTTAGGGTTTTTGATAATATTTTTTGATTTTGTATCTTTGAATCACGCCTGAGGAATAGTGTTTTCCCTAGTCTCTTCGTGCTCTGTGATGTCATTCTCCTCGCAATCTACATCTACCACGTTCCATTTCACATTTCTCTGCCTGTCTTGGGGATCATCTGATTTTCTCTTGCTCCTACCTTCAGCGATGTAACTAAACCCTTGTCTAACCTCATGCTCCTGCCCTCTTTCGTGAACCTGCTCTTCTTTGCGCTCCATTTTATTTAACTTATCTATAATATAGTTATGTTTTATTATAATGTAATATTAAATATATCATTAATAGAAAATAATATTATCTATTTTTTTAAGTTTTATCTATATATAGTATTATATTATAATTATAACATATATAAATAAAAAATATAACATATAAATAGTTAATTATATATCTATAATAGATTTTAAATTTTATTTAATTTTTAAAATTTTTAATAATCATTATATTATAATATTTATTAAATGTAATATAAATAATAAATTATATGCCTAAGATTTTTTAATCTAAATTTTATTTATTTTAATAATTCGTCAAAGTATAATATATAAATAATTGATTTTAAATAGTATTATTATAAAAAAAATTAATTATATAATGATCAATAATAACACGTGTTTAATTTATATAAAATTTATATTATCATTATCTATATTATATAATTATTCTTTATTTTATTTTTAATATAATATAAATACTAAATATATTTTTAATATAATATAAATACTAAATATATTTTTAATATAAGATTAAATATTTATTTAAATATTTTTAATTTCATAATTTTAGATTTATAATATCATATTATAATTATAGCATATATAAATGATAAATATAATGTATAAATTGTTTATCATATATTAGAATATTTTTTAATATTATATTATATCACTTCCTACATCTCTATCTTTATGTGATCTTTATATAGCTTCATCATTCCCTCTCTAATTGCCCCAATCTCCCTCTTCCTCTCTCTTTCCACCTTTCTGTCTCTCTCACCTTCTATATATTTCCCAGGTTATATATATCTCTCCTTTCCTTTCCCTCGTCTATATCTATTAATATATATCTATCTTCCTCGCTATCTCTTTGCCACTCATATACACACACTCCCTATTTCTCCCCCCTATATTTATGTAAATCTCTCTCTCTCTCTCTCTCTCTCTCTCTCTCTCTCTCTCTCTCTCTCTCTCTCTCTCTCTCTCTCTCTCTCTCTCTCTCTCTCTATTACTTCACTATATCATCTTCTTTCTCTCACTCTTGCTCCCTCTATCTCTATTTCTTCTTTCCCCTCTTTATCTATACCTCACTATCTCTATCTCTTTGTTATTCACTCCAAATCTCCTATTGTATATCTCTATCTCTTCCTCCCTCTCTATCTTCCCTCTTTTTATCTCTTTGTTTGTTTGTCCCTCCATATACCCTATCTATCCCTCCATCTCTTCTCCTCTTCGCCCTTTCTCTACCCATATATATCTATCTCTTCACATATATCTCTCTCTTTTCACATATATATGTACTTTTTCATTCTTTCCTCTCCCTCTCTCTATCTCCCACTATTTTTCTTTCCTTGTCTCCATCTCTAATTGTCTTTCTACTTATATCTATTTGTTTGTCTCCCACTTCCTCTCTTTCTCTATCTTCCTCTCTCCCTTTCTATCTCTAGACATGTCTCCCTCTTCCTAGACCTCTATATCTATATCTCTTTTCCTCTCTATTTCTATCTATTTGGATATTTTTTATTCCATCTCTTACTATATTTCTATCTTGTTATCTTTCTATCTCTTTGTACCCCTATATCTCTCCATCTCTCTCTCTCTCTCTCTTTCTCTCTCTCTCTCTCTCTCCCCTCTCACTCTTCCTCTTTATCTTTCCCTCTTGCTATCCCTATATCTTCCTCTCTCTATCTCCCACTATTGCAAACATAGCAATATCTTGTTGGTAATGTAGTGTAAATATCATCTAGATTCAAAGACTTTATTTCAATCATGTTTAGGTCTTAGTAAGTGCTTGCATAGTTGATTTAAAGCTATCAATTCTCCACTAAGACCTTTGTTACATAAGCAACATCATCTGATGCTACCAACTAACCTCATGTACTACATAAATGTATACAAAAACAGACCAAAATATTTTCTATTTCAGCTTTCACACATTTTCGGCGTATCCATTGCACACCAAGGTGTAATTTCTAGTTTATTACATTGAAGGTGTTTTCTTCTTTGAAGTGAACAATCTTATATCATGATCAATGGTGTGCAGTGATGGAGAAGTGAGGCAAGACGATTAAAACCTTTGTCACCATTAGATTTTTATTCCTGTATTTTATATTTTCTACCACCTACCATTTTATGTTTCCATCCGCCATATTTTTCTGTGATTTTTCTTCAAATGAGTGTAGGAGGTGTGAGAGTTACTTCTCTTCTTGAGTTTTGTGCACCAATCAGAATGCCCGAGAAATTGATGGCCACAAGAAAATTGTTTTCTTATCTAGCAAGAACAATGTAAAGGAAAAACTTTACTCATCGGAAAATAAATGTATTAACTATATTAAAAAAGAAGGTACAAAACAAGAAAGTTCATAACATACGGTGAAAAAATTATTTACATAAATATTTAATATACTAGTGAAAATAGAGTCACAACTACTCAGCATCCTTTCAACAAATTAGAGATGTGGGCCCTAAATTACATCTTATATTAAAGATATATGTTATAAATATTATATATTAATATAATTTAATAATATTAATTAATTAAGTACATTAATTACATATAATAACATTGTTAGTTTATATGATATATATAATATTAGATTATTATGAATAAAAATAATAATACAATATATTTAATTATATACTAAGTAATCCAGATAATTATTATAGAATTTTATTATATAAAATAATTATATTATATAAATATACAATTTTATAATGCTTTTTTATATTAACACTATTTAAAATTTTATTATATTATATTAAAATATAATGTATAATAATAGAGAAACATAATAAAATTTCTATTATAAAAAAGATCTATAATGAAATAATAAATAGATATAAATATTAAATATTTGATAGATTTTTCTCCTTTTCTTATCCTTAATTAAAGTGTGTATAATGTTTTAGCAAAAGAAAATTATTCGATGTTGTTGATGGACTAGAATTAACCAAAGATTCTAAATTGTTGTAAACATGAAGCATCGTAAAATGTGATAAACAACAATAACCTACAATTTACTTTACATTCTTTAGATTTGTAAACATGGATCACAACAAGATGTGATTCATAATTGGCACATGGCAATTTTCTTCATGTGCTTATAACATAAATTATTACATTATATCTCAAACTTTAGATTTTAAATCATCACCAATAAAATTAAAATCTACTATCTCTGATATTTGCATGTATTATTGTTACCTTTAATTGAGTGAGTTTCTTCAATCACCATTCTGGATCAAACTCCATGATCACTACTAGAAGTAGAAAGAGAGAGAAGAGAAGTGATAGATTAAATCTAAAGCCCCCATACACAGGACTAATTTCTAAGGGGTGTGTACAAGTTTCAAGGTCTTAAATAGTTTTTAACGTTTGTTTAAAGTTTTAAGGCATTCTTCCCTCCATATTTTGGATCAAACTCTATTATCCATCATGCACAAATTAGGCGAAGAGAAATGATAAGTCATGAAACTTGATCCCACACCTTTATGAGAAAACTCACCTAACCAAATCTAAAAATAATACATACTCTTAGTAAAAAAAATCCTCTAAACATAGAACCTATCACTCCATTATTGTTTATCTAAAGTCTCCTTATATATAACCACTTTCTAAAGGGCATGCTTAACTTTTAAAGTCTTAATTTTTTTCTACTTGTTTAAAGTTTGAAGATATTTTTCCCTTCACAATGTGTCCCTCTTTATATCATTGTCTCTTTAATCTATATCTCCTACACTTTATCTTTCTCTCTCTATTCCTCTCTATCTCCCTCTCACTCTTCTCTATCTCTTTCTATCCATAAATTTCTACCTCGATAGTTCCCTATCTCTTTGTGTCTCTCTGCCTACCCCTATCTTCTTTATATATTTACCTTTATCTATGTCACCCCTCTCGCCCTCTCTATCAGTTGAGTTATCTCTTCCTCTCTTCCCATCTATTTCCCATCTATTTCCCATCTATTTAACGATCTCTCTCTCTCTCTCTCTCTCTCTCTCTCTCTCTCTCTCTCTCTCTCTCTCTCTCTCTCTCTCTCTCTCTCTCTCTCTCTCTCTCTCTCTCTCTCTCTCTCTATCTATCTATCTATCTATCTATCTATCTATCCCCATTTTCCCTCCCTCTCTCCCTCCATATCCCCTTGTCTATATTTATCTCTACCTCTCTCCCTTCTCCTCCAATATATATTTATATTTCCCTCTTTATATCTCCCCCTCTCTCTATCTGTCTATTTCTCCCTCTCCATATCCCTATCTCTCTCTCTACCTTTTTCTATCTGCCTCTACTTCTCTATATCTATTTCTCTCCCTCTATCTTCATCTCTATCTATATCTTCCTTTCTCCCCCTTTATATTTATACATATCTCCCTCTCTCTATACATCCATCTTTATCCCTCTTTTCTTGTCTCCCTCTCCCACTTCTTGTACCTCTATATCTATATCTCTTTGTCGCTCTATCTCTTTATCTCCATATTTCTTCTTCCATCTCTCAATATGTCTCTACTTTTTTATCTCTCTGTCTCTCTCTACCTCTCTCTCTATATCACTTCATATCTCTATCTTTATCTTTATATCTCTCCCTCTCTCATTCCATCCCTCTCCTTTATATATTTATCTCTCATATCTCTATTTATCCCATTGCTTCCCTCTACGTCCCTCTCCTCAATTTTCATCTCTCTCTCTCTCTCTCTCTCTCCTCTCTCTCTCTCTCTCTCTCTCTCTCTCTCTCTCTCTCTCTCTCTCTGTGTCACACACACACACACACACACACATCCCTTATTCAATTATATTTAAATAAATTTACATTTTATATATAATTTTGTTTGAAAATTAATACAATTTGTTTGAAAATTAAAATATTGATATTATTTATAAACACAATATCTTCTTTATATATATAAGAAGGATTGAAATCAAAACAATTTATTTATTTATTCAAAAAACAAAACTTTATTAATTAAAATTAAATAAAATTATGTTTAATATATATTATATTGCATGCTTTTTTTTAAGAAAATAATAAGTAAATGTTTAATTAAAATATAGTTTAGATAATTTAAATGAGCCAATATTTTAAAAAGGGGCCTGAGTTTATTATTTATTTATAAAGTAAACAAATAAAGTTAAAGTCCTATCCTTACTTTTATAAGAAAGTTAATGTCCTATTCTTGGGAAAAGCAAATCTATAAAGTAAAAAGCTAAGTTTAGGAATTTAGAGCGCGCGCGCCTGCGCGCGAGAGAGAGAGAGAGAGAGAGAGAGAGAGAGAGAGAGAGAGAGAGAGAGAGAGAGAGAGAGAGAGAGAGAGAGAGAGAGAGAGAGAGAGAGAGAGAGAGAGAGAGAGAGAGAGAGAGAGAGAGAATTTTCAGAAAAAAATAAAGACAAATACCTTTGAATGATGATATTTTAATAACCTTTAATTTTTGTGTTAAGCCAATCTTATTTTGAGAAGGAATACCAAGTCATTGTCGCATTTTTAGTATCTTGTTTAGTATTCAAGTCGATTCACCTTGAGTTCAGCAAGCATTTCAATTTGTTCTGCTAAATTCTCAGGAAAGAGATATTCCTATTCTATCTTTGTTTTGAAAGTATTTCTGAAGCTAGCATTTTTTTTTGTTATTAAAAGAATCAAGAGTCGAATCATAATATGTTGAAGATAAACAATTCATGGATTAAGTGATTAAGCTGAGAGAGTTTGAGAGATTATTGTTTTGATTTTTTTTGTTGCTTGCATATTGAAATGTTGAGAATAGGAATGCATTGTTATATTCTCTGTGGACCTTAGGTAGTGTACCACTATAGGGTATTGTTGTTGGGAGAACCAAATGTTCAATACTTTCATAATGCAAAGTGATGTTGATAGAAAAGGCACAAACAAGGTCCATCATTAGTAGGTTAGTTCCAACCAAAACTAGGACAAGGTGAACAAAAACCATTTCAAAACATATTCAAAGGAGATTTAAGCACAAACAAGTAAGGGACAAGAGAAGGGTGAGTTTCTAGAGAAGCTCAAGTCTCTAGTTAAACTCATCTACTGGTAGTCAGCTCAAAAAGAACTTTGGCCAAAGTTTCCATTGATCTCTTAGTATATGCTTGCTAATTGAATCATTATATTTTCACTCTCTTCCATATCTCAGTGTCATTACAATAGCATCATAGATTGTAGATACACTAAGTTGTACCAAATTCCATCATCCTACTAGTTTTGAGTTGCTAGGCATCCTCATGCAGGGTTGGTGGTTCTTCGTGTCATGAAGAACTCCGAGGAAGCAAAAATGCTTTGCGGTTGGGCAGTAAAGTTCTCCGACTATGTTCTCACTCATGGTGTGTTGGTGGGAGATAGATGTCAGGAGCTCCTATCAAGATTATTATCATCTTTCTAAATTATGTATTGTTGCATTTGACTATATGGTCTTCTTTAAAGACATTTGATGTCTTATGTGTACTAAATTTTGAGCTTATGTAATTGATATTGTATCAAAATTTATTATGATGTTTCTATCATTATCAAATGAGAATTTTATTTGATGTGTGCCTAATTATGCATGAGATTAAGTCTAATAATGTAGTTTAATATTTTAATAATATGGATGTCTTTAGATTTGGTATCAGAGCCCCAGGTTCCACACTAGGGCCTTGAGTTCACTACGTTAAGATGTGACACTTGATCGCATAAGCCTCCAGTCAAATAGTTTTTAACGTATATATGCATAAGTACTAATAGAGTAAGTTAGAAATTAAATTGATATGGACCCCCCCCTCTCTCTCTCTCTCACTCTCTCTCTAGAACCATATCTATTCCTCTCTCACTCTTTCCCTATTGAAAATATAACATGGGATTATTATTAATAGAGCTTGATTACCTTCTTGATTTAGAGGTTTTCTTTTAGTCTTGTTTAGATCCATGTAAGTGGACTCATAATTTATTTGAAGCTATCACTTCTCGATTGAGACCTTTTTTTGACAAATAACATCATTTTCTAAATAATCTACACATTGATCTCATGTACTACACAAATGTATGCAACAAAATAGACCAGTTTATTTCCTATTTGACCTTCCACACATCTTCAATGTACCTATTGCATACCAAAGCACAATTGCTAGTTTTACAAGCACCAAAAGTAAGTGTAATGGGTGGGTCAATTGAATTTTATATAAAATGAGATGTAGAAATGTAAATTTAGATGTGTAAAGTATTTTAGATGTTAATATTTAGCAATTTAGTTATTTATATTATAACAAATTCTATATATCTTAAATTTGATGTTGTGTAAATTTATTAAAAAAAATTAGTGACATATATATTTGAAATAATTCTAAAAATAGTTGGAGTATTTTAGACAAAATAAAAATTTATGATATTTAATGTGTATATGTAAAACCCAAAATGTATATTGATTAAAGAATAACATGTTATAATGAATATATAAAATTTTTAATGTAAATTGTGTGTTAAATAATTTAGTTCAATATTTTGGGTGTTGGAAGAGTGAGGGAATTTAAAGGAAGTGTTGTTGGCAATAGAAGAACTTTTCTCTAAAAGATAGATTGGACCACTCTACCTACTTCCTCACCTTTATCAAAACAATAGGAGAATTAAGAAAGAGAATAAAAAACTATATTAAAAAGAATTGAGGCTAAGAAATAATTCTATTTTGGTTTGATTCTTGGGATGATCATTCTTTAATCATCTCAATGTATCCACATTTTCAACCCATTTATGATAGTTTTTTTGTATTTGGTTGACCCACAATAGTTGATTATAAGGTTGTTCAAAATTTGGGAGAGGTTAAGGTTTGCAGATAGAAAGCTCCCCATAAAATGTCTACCTAGAGGAACGGAGGGAGTTCAACAAGAATTAGCTCGGATTCTTGCTAATAGGGAGTGCAATTCTCTTGCACAACACAATATGTAACAGCCAAAAATTCTAAAATTGAAAATTTGATTAACTTTTATCTATTGTATAGAAAAAGAATTGCATTTCAATCAAGTTTAGATGAAACTGAAATAGTTATTAACTTTAACTATCATCTAACTAACCATTTCAATGGAAAGGAAATTAACTAGCAACTAATCAATATTAGATTTCCAAAGAAAAGAAAGAGAAGGGTTAAGAGTTTATAGAATAACAAACTTTCCAAAGAATAGAAGCATAACTCATTACAACTGGGAGAGGGGGATCATCATCAAGAAATTTTTCAGCCAACCATAAACTTAAGTCCCCCGTGCCACTTCCTACTGGAAGAGCCTGACCCTTCACAAGGGTAGTAGATAGAAGATAAAACAATTACCATTAAGCCATTGAGCCTAGTGTTTAGAATCTACATTGACTAATCATGCATACACTATAGGTACACCCTAACTTGCAAGACACTCTAACTAGTGGTGTATCCAACTCTTGTGAATTGAGAAACACATGTTCACTATAGTGCCACCTTGGCCAAGATTTTGTAATAAGCACATAGGCCTGCAATCTATGTCCACCACCCTTACTCGAAAAAATGAAGGAAGAGTTGTGTACTTGCAACATACCCTTGCATCAAATTGACCATTGATAATCATTGGAAACTATATATCAAGGTGGATAGAGTTATAATCCTACCTTAGGAATCAAGACATAAGTACCTAATTAAGTACTGGTAATAGGTTTTGCCATACTAAAAGACCTAGTTTAAAAAGAATCACAACGATCTTCACACAAAGACTGAGTCTCATAATTACAAAATAGAGATTCAACATGATGATTCTAACTCTTTATTACTTTTGTTACTATGGAACATACATGTTTAACTAGTTGTGCATGATTTCTTTATTTCAAAGGAAAAGCTTTAACTAGAATAGATCAAACTTTAGTTTACAAGTCTAGTAACAATCATAGTATAAACAAAACTTCATGTACTTTGTGTAGACACATAAATTTGTCTATTAATTAAATGAATATTAAATATTTATTTAATGACTAAATATTCCTCTATTAATTAAATTGACATTTAATTAATTCACCTTAGCCTATTCTGCTATTTTGGTTAAATAGATTTAATCAATTTATTTAATTACTAAATATAGGCCATGTTATTAAATAAATCTAATTTATTTAATTCACCTCCCTTCTTCTTATTTAAATAAATTTAACATTTATTTAAAAATCAAAATTCTCCTACAAATGCAAGTTGCACATTTAAATAGATTTTTATTTTAATAAAAACCTATTTACCCACACCCACCTCTTTCTAGATTCTTCTAGATTTCTCTAAACCCCTTCTAGACTCTTCTAACCCCTTCTAATTTAGCCTAATCCATCTTATAAAAATTTGCACAATCATTATCCAAGATTAACCCTCAACCCATCATCTCATCCATTTAAAACTCTTACAGGGTCATAAATGTTTCCTTGAACTCCAACACTCCAACCCAAATGGGTCTTGTCCCTTTGGTCAAGGCTTAACCATGGGTAAACTTTGCACAAGAGTTTACCCATTGGATAATAACCTTACCCTTGGATAACATCTTTATCCAATAACCCAACCTACATGAGGTTACCCTCATGTCTTCTTGGGAATTAAATTCTCTTTACCTCTCCTCTCAAGCCATCTCATTTTGACACTTGTCATCATGGGATTGGGCTTAAAACCATCATGCATGGATCATGAATTAGGCAATCCCAGCCCTTGCTAAACCATATTAATCTTGGGCATTCAATCAACATTTTTCCCTATAAAAGGAGCCCACATCCTCAAGCAAACAAAGAAGCATGAGAGCATTGTTACTATACTAATATTAGCATAGATATTTTACAGCTTTCTCATTAGCATCGTCATTTACACTTGCATAGCATCTTGTTTAGCATTTTCCAACCATCTTGAATCTCCATATGGCATCCATGGCTTGTGCTAAAAGCTGAGAGCTTCATTCATTTGGGACTTGAAGAGGAGAGAAACAAGGGAGTAACAATCATCAAAGCATCATGGAGGCATCTTGGGAAGACTAAAATTTCTTTCTTTGCTTGTTTGTGCTTCTTTCATGGTATTTTTAAATCTCCTTTGAATATGTTTTGAAATGGTTTTTGTTCACCTTGTCCTGGTTTTGGTTGGAACTAACCTACTAATGATGG